>NC_134269.1:43497108-43699608 GCF_031893055.1 Leptodactylus fuscus
ATCCATTGTGGACGCGTCAGACCTGAACTAGGTTACATGGCCTGTCCCTGCACTGGTGTACAAATATTCATAGAATACTTAAGTCTGGAATTACGTCAGCCCTGCTTTGTTAGTTAGGCGAATGTTCCCGTAAGCCCTTTAGCGCTGACCGTTGTGACGGCCCAATTCTGGTTTAGTTGTGGTTGACTGGAACTTAGTCATTGGGTGCAGCAGAGATTGGGGGAAAGGATTGGGATATCTGCATTGCTGGTTAATCTCAAATGGGGTATTTAGGTTTGAGATTGTAGAAGGTTAAAAAAAATAAATAAAAATGAGAGAGGGACATGAAATACTATTGTTAATACGATAGGCTAATGAATGGTATGACATGGCGGTAAGAACCAAGTATCCCATTAGCGGGTGAATGAAAAGTTAATAATTACTCTATTATTGCTCCAGTGTGTGTGCATGCCCATTATATAAGGCCTAATATCAAGAGGGGCACTAGCAACACACTGTAACTTAGTCCTAGACTGGAAGCCAGGGGCAGTATTTCAAGAAAATCTCCACAATAAAAAAAAATAAAAATCTGATTACTAATGCGGTTCGAGCAAATCTTAGGCAGGCCATAGACCTTAGATTTATGTTGGATCGAGGTAGTTAAAATATATCTGATCCTTTTGATCTCAGAGGAGACAAGCTGCTATCGGAGGAATCGGGAAGCGGCTTACTACCCTCTCCTCAAAGACGACACATGCACACTCAGCCTGGCTGAGTATGTATGTGTATTGGGAGATTAGCGTTGGCCAAACAACTAAAGTATATGGCAAGGGCCCCACGCTGTAGGACACTGCGTTTTACAGTAGCAGGAAAGTGAATGAGATTGTGGTTAATCTCAGGAAAAATGCGGTGGAATCGCGAGCATTTTACCTATACATTTAATAGGAGAATGAAAAAAAAACAAAAAAAAACCTCAATGCATTTTTAGTTGTATTTTGCTGGATAGGATCTTAGCACCTGTCTGACAATGCCATTTAGAAGGCTGTATGACAGTGTATCTATAGCAAAAAGTTTGCCTTAGATGTCTCAGCTGTCAAAGTTGGACTGTCACTACAGAAGATCACATGCAGTTTGGTAGAAGTCATTCCCCCATTTGTCCCTGCATTAGTAATCAGATTTTTCTGGAGATACATTTAGAAGGAGAACACCTTAAAGATGTGGTCAGACAAAACACAAAACCCAATACTACCGCACCTAACCATTAAAAGTCACATACACATGTTCCCCCCACGGTTCCCCTGTTTTATCCACTGCTGGCGTAGGGGCACACATTCCAGGTTTGGTTATATAAGAAGGGGAGTAAAAAGCAAGACATTTTGATATTCTGCACTCAAAGGACTGAGCAAATCTTGTTCATCTTTCCATGAGGTAGAAAATAACAAAAAATGTCCCAACAGAAAGAAAAGAAAATTCTGCTTGGGTTAAATCTACGCAGCGGCACATGCTGGGAGTTGTAGATGTCCAGCCTAGCTAAAGAGCTTTTTTGCAAAGTGGTTGTAAAAGCTGTGTCCAAAGCACTGCGTGTTCTACAAACAGACTGAACAAGGCTGCCATTGTCTTTGTAAGGAGCACTCTCTAAACAGATGCAAGTCTTCTGGGGTTAGATTTAGGAAAGACACCAAAAAAATAAAAAATAGAATATATTGAGGGCCTATATTGAAAATGCACAGCTAGCGACCAGGTGCCCACCCTCAGGATCAACCTAAGCAATGCGTGGATCTCCAGATGTTTCGAATGACATATCCCAACCCATCTTGGACAGTCAAAGACATGATGGGACTTTTGGTTCTCCCACAACTGGACAGCCACCTATTGCCAGAACTGGGAACAGCAACTAAATAATACACCAATATTAAGCTAGAAACAAGGACTCCATGACCCATACACCGCTAGCAGACAAGACTCCATTATCAGAGCCAAGACAGACACCAACAACCTAAATCAAAAAGAACAGTGGCTTTATAGATCTCCCTAAAAAGCCAGAAAGTATCCAGCTTTGTGTTTCTTTAGAGTGTTGCTGGGTTCAGTGCAACATTAGGTGCACAAATGTGTGAAAATAAAATATATATATATCTCTAGATATAGATCTGTATTAGCAGCATTCTCACTGTTTGGAGCCAGAATGACGGAATAGAGACAACACGTCCCTTCTTCTGTAGCCTCCTGGCAGCTTCGGATTGGATAGTAGAATAGCTGTAAACTAAAGCAAGATGCTTTTGACATAAATCCTTCATACCGCTCCCAGATGTGTATTCCAGGTGATGCAAGAAATTTTCCGTGTTGCAGGGAGATAGCAGAAACTGTGTGCTTGGTCAAATCTAGTGGGTGGAGATGACGGGTGCAGAAGGCGAGCGGCACACACTCGCAGTCACAATCTTGACCACTTGCTTGTTGCACCTCTCGTACATATACTTGTTTCTATTTGAGTGCTTCGTCTGATTTCTGGAATGTAGTCTCCTGGAGGACAATGGCTGATGGGATAGCGTGTGATCTAAAATGTAAACTGACACCCATGTACCTCTCAGGAGCTCTAGGGAAGGGAAGCAACAAACAGAGCCGGGAGTCTCAGTGGGCGTTTTGTTTTTTTTTGTTACGTGCAAGAATATGGTGTTGAATGCAGTCACTAGATAAGACAGTCTCTGATGGAGGAGCACTGGGAAGGAGGGTGAAGAATTGCTGGGACACTTGAAAGCTCTCCCCCCTCCCCTCACCTTCTTACTGTTGGTTTATAGGGTAACACTGGCTTTGGGATTGTCTTGTAGTTCTATCCTTTTAATTCCGGCGCTGGAATAGCCTTCATCACTGCAAATGCTTTGCAGGCTTCCCCGTTCGTCCAAGTCACTGGCACTGCTGCTACTACTGCTCCAGTCCAGATCTGCTGTTAAATAGTCTGTGCTCTCGACATCTACATCGATCTCTTCTGTGGGAACACACAAAATAAATGTATATGGTGAGTAGAGGATTCCAAACTTCATACACCCTTCAGCTGCATCCCCCTCCTCCCCCATCTAGACTGATTTCTAAGTAGATTTCCACATAGCCTGTGTTACAGAAAGGGGAACTATCGGTTGCCATAAGGTGAGAAAGATGCCACTTCCCCCTAATAAGATATATTTCACGTATACATGTGTTACATATTTCTATAAAGTACTAACGACAGGTACGCTTCTCTTTTCTATGAGCGAGAACACGCACTTGTAACTCTGATGTAAGGAGATATACATGATGCAAGTAAGGAGGGGGAAGAGGACTGAGGAGAAGCACTCACCCCGATCAGAATCCGATCGCTCAGATGACACCGCTGACCCTATACTGTCCATTCTTATTCTTTCTACCCCAAATTTTTCTAGCTGCCTTTTTAAGTGCCGCTGCTCACGCTGTAGCTGCTCTATTTGGTGCTGTGACTTTCTGTCACAATCTTCAAGTTTCTATAGAAGATAAAGAAAGGAAGCAAAATTAGACCGTGTAAAGTGACTTTACATGGGACAAATTGGTCTCACCTGTATTAGCACTCACCTTTATGTGCAATTTTGCTCTTGTTAAGAGACTTAGTGTGGTATGCCTGTTAGATTCAGGACCTAACGGTACCAATACTTTTAGCTTTTCCAGACATAGCCGCAAATGCGCCCGCCTAGGAGAGAAAAGAGATTACAGCTCAACTAATAGGGAGACGGTCATATGCATGGTCTATATAGGTGATCAGACATTGCTATGCCCCAATTATTAACGGTTGCAATGAGCAATCGAGATCAGTTTGTTAACCCTCAGCAGACTAAAAAGGTACTTGACCCCAAGTACAGCTTTATGTAACATGTGTAGGGCTAGTTATTGCCTAAACAATAAGAAAGGCAAGAAGATGCCAGCTATACAGTCACACTATCCTTAGAGTCCTCAAATTGTTTAAGGGGTTAAGCCATGAAAATTATTTATCCCGTATCCATGTGGATAGGTGGGGATCCGACCACTGAGACCCCTAACAATCATGAGAAGGAAGTAGTGTTTTACTCCCACCATTGAGAATGTAGTGGTGGACACATTGGAAGTACCAGAGATTGTCAAGCCCTGTAATTCAGCTATTTCTGGTGCTCTCATAGAAATGAATGGAGAGGAAAGGTGGATGCGTCCACCGCAGCTACGTACTCAATGGGAGTAAATCACAACCTTGTTCTTGGGATTTGTGGAGTATCAGTGGTTGGAGCCCCACAAGTCAGCAACCTATCCATTGCATAGACCAGGGGTTGGCAACCATCGGCACTCCGGCCGTTGTAAAACTACAACTCCCAGCATGCATTCTTACTCTGCTGTTCTTGAAACTCCCATGGAAGTGAATGGAGCATGTTGGGAGTTGTAGTTTCACAGCAGCCGGAGCGCCGAAGGTTGCTGACCCATTGCATAGACAATGAGGTAAATTATAATAGGAGAACTAAAAAGGGAATCTGTCAACAGATTTGACCTTGCAGAACTGCTCACAGTATTAGACAGAAGTCCTGGCGACCCATTTGAACATACCTTTGTGTATGGTTTTAGTATCAGCAGACACAGCAGGTACACGCTGGGTATTTCTTCATGCTGAAGTGGTCCACAAATACTGCCCACTTGAGCGATGGCTCTAGCACCAATCCAAGAGCCAAAAGAGCTTAGGAGAGGGCTGCGGAGCATTTACTGCAGACACTCAAGAGCACTTCCACATTAAGGAACGCCCAGATTGCACTTGCTGTACCTCCTTACTAAGAGCATGCACAGAATATATGCTTAAGTTGCACCTTCAGAAGAAATAGTATTATAATGTTGGTACTGTCACAAGAATCAAGTTGCCAAATGACTGTATTATGCAATTCTGCTATTAGCTTGCAGCATGTAGAGGCTGAAACTCGTGCAGCTGTCTAGCAAGTGTCCTGCTGTAGTTAGACTATATCTTCAGCACCATGGAGACTCTATAGCACCAGGTGCCGGGCTCAAGACAATAACCGGATCAGACACCGTACAGTATAATGCAGGAGGCTGCAGGGACTTCGGAGAGACCAAGTTGCATCTTAACACAAAAAATGGTTTATACAGTGATCTCAGGATAGCCCTGCACTATATTCCTTTCCTTGTGAAACTAGAAGTATGTGTTAAATGGGTCTCCAAGTCTCCTATCTGGCACTGTCAATGATTTTGCAGGGTCTGACTGAGCATACTATTCATACACAAATATTAAAGGGGAATATCCACATTTATTACCTTCTTACAAGATAGTATAAGTCATTCATCACCTGAGACCCCCACTGACTACGAGACCCCCATTCCCATTAACTGTTGCAACGGCCATGCATGTACAAAACTGCTGCATTCAAAGTCTATGGGTCTGACCATGACGGCCGAGCCAATAGACTTCAACCTTACTACTAATATCATAATACATTTACAATATCCAATACAAATCTACTACGTGAATAAAATGTGCTACAGCAGAAACCGGACCCTGTAGATCCACTTTAGTGAAGTAGGGAAATATGACACAAGTCTACCCAATAATTATGGCAATTACCAGGGTGGGGCAGAATTGGGAAAAGAAGAAAAACAAAAACATCAATACGGACGCAAAAAATAGATCCCTCATGACTCAAAGAGAGAATGGGGTGACAAGTGACACGCTGTGGTCCGGCTCAAAAGCCACCGCTGAGGCCTTCGCATGACAGGGAGGAAGAGGTAATGACAGGGGATTCTTCCAGGAAGAAGTGTCTGGATGAATAAACAACGTGTAAGGAGACTGGACGTACCTGTTCTTCTCCATTTCATTATGGGTTGATCTGAAATGCAAAAATAACCAATGAATTAGTCACATCCTCTCTAATATTAGGCTTACAATTACAGCGCCACTTATATATTAGAAACGTGGCCTTGTTAAAAGCGGGGCCGGATTAATGTCAGATGTGTGGGTGAACCTGTTACCAGAGGAGGACAGAACGTGGTGTGTCTAGGTGGGATCATAAATGTAATCCATACGGAGCAAAGACGGGTGATAGACTACGGTCTTCTTCAAGAATAATCTTAATACATTATTATGTAGTCCCAACATATTCCACAGCACTTTATAGATCAGTAATACAATACGGTGATCAAATCAGGTATGGGATATATGATGGTGGATAAGACCAGGTCCGAGGCTTGCAGATGTACAACCTAATACCTCCAGATTTAGCAATAAAGGTGATGCTACATATATTGGGGCATCATTCAGCTGATCAGCGGGAATCTTAGAGGGTTGAGCCTCCATCGATGAACCATCAATGGTTTATTATAAGGATAGGGCATCAAGGTTAAAGCCCCACAAAGCCTCTTTAATGAGGAACTAGAAATTCATTAACAGCTCCCCCCCCCCCAACTAATGCTTACACGGTACATATTGCATTGTATGAGAATTATAGTCTATTATAAACCTTCTAAGATAAGAAACTGAAAAAAAAAAAATTCTCAAATAGATTCTTAAAATCGGAAGTGTTCAGTATTCGTAAAATGTCATCTCTTCCCTCTTTGCACCAAAATGAATGAGAAGTAGGTTTGGCACAGCAAACCACCAGATGGATTCGACTAAAACATTCAGTAGTGGCAGTGTACTACTATAGTAAAATGCTAACAAGGTGAACACAATGTATAGATGTAAACCATAGTACAGAAGGCGGCAGTACCAGCCAGCAAAGGTTTAATGCCAAGCAAATGTAATGTGAATGGCGGGTGATAACATTGCCATGCGTTCTGCAAGACAAATGTAAGCTAATAGATGTAACAGAAGAAACTGGACCTAATAAAGCAAATGGTGTCAAAGTAAGATCTTATGGACGTCATAATTCCATGTATACACGTGTGTCATATGGTGTGTCTTTGGGTCTGTCTTACGGACATGCCACGTGGCATGATCTGCATGGCATCATATCTCCATAATATGCATGTATGCCCAGGGTCCATAAAATATGTGCATGATGCAGAATACAACTAGTTGCTATGAGCCATAGAGGCCACATTTTCATTACTTTGAGACCTATAGCCTATCAGTATGGCTGTGACAAAATAAAGTAACAAAAAAAATTAAAAATAAATAAATAAAAAAAAAATGCAAAAATACAATAGGTAACATGTTTTTGCTGGGAATAAAGGCAGGTTACCCATTCAAAAGACCCTCCTCCCAGCCCCCTCCCCAGATTATCATATGAATGACCATTTAATGATGGCGTTTTTTAGATCAATAGCCCTCAAGGCTGATACAAATGGCAACAAAGAAAATCCAACCCCAACAAGACCCTTTTTGTGCAGCCAGCACTCACAGGGCTCAAACCTGTTAGATATGGTTGTGTTTTGTCATGTTAATAACATCTGCAATGGTGCAGAAAATGTGACAGACACCAGAACAGGTGAAGCTTGTATAGACAGACAAACCGTGCACCATCGCACAATGGCTTCTTATCCCAACAGATCCTTTCACCCCGTCCATATTTTCTCATGTCACGGATGACCCTCCCTGTCAATGTTATCAGAAAACATGTCAAGCAATTCCTATATACAGCACAATGATCTGTCGTGGAGGAGCATCACTAGTCAATATATACACAATATCATATCTATTTCCAGTAACTAAGCCTTGTGCTTCTGATGTAGCAATCTGGACTGGAAAATATAAAGAAATGGCATAATAGTGATAAGGCCATGTTCACATTTGCATCGAGACTCTATGGCACTGTCAATCTGAAATCGGTGGATGAAAAATTCCTGCACGCATGTCTTTTACGTCTACTGCATTCAGCTTATAAACTAGATCCCATTATAGTCAATAGGGTTAGTCAGGCTCGGTAAGTCACCACTATTTTAGCAGTCTGCCTGTCTATTGTTCTGGTCCTCTGATGGTCAAAAGACAAGGCAACCTACGCCAATGTGAGCTTAGTGTAATACTTGTGATGACTGTGACTCTTCACAGCAGACACAAATATACAGTCCAATGGATGACCATGTGAATACATTCTGGGGTCCGATGGCCTCCTTCATATAATTTTTTATTCTGACTCTCCACAGGGACTTATGTTATGTGATGTGTTCTGATATTACATTATGATCATTCTTTCTGAATCTTAGGAGAGGAGCCTGAAAAATCAACGGAATTGTGATATAGCATAATATTGCAACGGCAAAAGTTTTTAAGAAAACCGTATGAAAGCAAACATTCATATCTGTAATTTTTTTTTTTTTTTTTAATCCAAATTAAAATTCTTGTAACTTATTGAGTTTTAGCATCCATCTCCTTTATTTATTAATATAACCGTGGCTCATGGCATACGGGTTTGTGCCCAGTACTGCAGCTCATTCCTATCACCAAAGGGCCCGTTCACACGGGCACAGAGGGGGCAGATTATGGCGCGGAATCCAAGTCATAATACGCGCCCTCACAATGGTGGTCTATGGAGACCGCTAGCGTTCTGTTTTCCGCTAGCGAAAAAAGAAGCGACATGACCTTGCTTGAGATGGATTCCGCCTCAGGAAGGCAATAAAAGTGAATGGGAGGCGGAAACCGTTTCGCGATTTTTTGCCAAAAACAGTCCATCCACTTTTCAGGAGGGGAAACCGCCTGTAGTTTTCAAAAGTGTTTTTTTTTTTTTTTACCAAAAACTGCTCCAAAAAACGTCTCAAGGTCCAAAATTACGCCACAGGTAATTCACATGTGAACTTAACTGGACAGACCAAACTACTCCCATATCTAATAATATTCATTTTACCAGACCAACTAATGACATGTTGCCCCCCAAAAAAGTGATCGGCCTAGATGGCTGAAACTACATGTTAGGAATGAATGGCTTTTTTTTTTTTTTTTTTCCCTTCTGAAAACGGACTCCATGATTGTCAAATTAGTCCTGAAGTACTACCTGGTGTGCCCTATGGCAGCATTTGGACACTCATTTGCAAATTTGTTAATAATAAAAAAAAAAAAACACATGACAAAAGAACAGACCTGTGTGAACAGTGCTACAGTACTTATGGGAGGATTTATCTTGATATTTCCTGCAATGCTGGAGGATTTGCCTGAGGCCTTATCATATATCAGGCGCATCCTGGTAGGCACTGTGCCCGAAAGGTGCGCCATTTTATCATTGGCGTACATTTCATGCATCACCTATGCCAGAAAAATTTTTGTGAAAATTCTGGTGGGGGACTTAGTGACTTTTTCACCCCACAAAAATGTCGTAGGGACTTGATAAATGTGTCCATATAGGTTTACTTTATAACTGATGTTTCTTCTGACAGACCCGAGAATCCTTCTATTGATTCCATTTCATTATGGAAAACGAGAATCATTCTGACTGGATTTTCCTTTACATCATTAAGTTCTATGAGACAAAACATCAGCGAAAAACACAACTAATGTCCCCCATGACCTGCCAAGGTGTTTCCTCAAATACCGAAATCCACAACTTGACAGCAATTATTAGTAAGCCGCTGGTGACACGTGAGCAAACTTGAAAAACATGGCTAGCAGAAAGAAGTAGGTGTTACTATAAAGGGCTGGTGTTTCGATGGAGTGATTCACATATTTACTAAAGACAGAACCTATGGAAGACATTGCTGAAAAACAAGACAGACGGCCGTGCGTCAAGCTTACAGCTTCATAATCTCTCATTCCTGAGAGATTAGAATTATGCCCAGAGGTGGAAGATTACATTCAGATGTCATTTTTACAGGATTGTATGAAAATGACACTTATTACATAGTTGTTATCATCGCGAAACCAACAACAAGGAAAGAATTGGTCACAACTCTCTGACTAACTCCTAAATGCTATTCTTGGAACAGGCCGTGACAACCTGAAGAAGTCAATGGTTGTAGATTTCTATGGTGATTACCAACCTGACTAGTATACTGTATCTACCAGCTATATGTATATAAGTGTGTGTGAATATATTAAAATATATATTTTTTTTAATTTTAGGACGCCGAAGGCCCTGGAGGGAAACCTGCCATTGTCACATAGGTCATACAGAGTCTTACAGTATGCGCTACATTTGCCACCATATGGTGCATGACATACTGTATGTGGCTATCGTCACACAACAGACATAGTCAGCCATCACATTCCCATTTTAAAAACCACAAAATTTAACCTTTATATTCGCATGTCTGTTTTTTTTGATGAACAGTTTCACAGGTCTGCCCCCCCAAAAAATTTACATATTCTATCGTCGTCACTCGATCCACATTGATGTGAATGGATCCGTTTTTAATAGCCCTCAAAAAGGATTTGGATCTGAGTGATGGCTGTTAAAAACAGATCAGTGGGTTTGGTCAAAAATAAAAATAAATACATTAAAAAAAATAAATAAAAAAAGCCACAATAAGATCATCCATTTTAGTAATAACCTGCTAAAACTGGATGCAAAACGGATTACGTTTGGATATCCTTGCTCATGTTGCTAGCCACTGAGCTTCCATGCTGCCCAATAGCCGACACATATTGCACTGACCTATACTATAGCCATGTGCACGAGGCTTTATTGTAGCTGCAACAAAGTCATAAAACACTGAGCCCAGTAGGAGACTCGTGAATGGATTCTGAAAGCCAAACAACATGGGGTGGAATAAAAAGAAAAATCCATAGAGATTGTATGGTGTGCGGCATAGTCACAGCATGCTCTATACGGTGCACAATTCACCAAGGGGCATATCAGCAGAACGCCAGCATCAAAGTCTGCAGGAGGCCTGTAGTATTTCTATTTCTGGCCCTGATTTGCTTATATTCCTTTAAAAAGAACCTTTAGGAGGGAGCAGTCACCACAGATTATTTGCAAATCTAGTACATGCTACTTCCGTGTAGAAGACTATTGATGCATTATAGTTTGATATAGTGAGTAAATAGAGAAGTTGTTTTATTATTGGGATTACTACACTACTGAAGTAGAGGCTGATATATGTATAACATACTTACGTTATTTTGTCATTGGCATAAATTAAGGTAATGTCCAAGATATAGGGGCTTGCATATAGGGGCTTCTCTCTTGTGACCTTCTCAATATTCACTATCTCTACTAGTCACAAAGCAGAGGTTGACCTGCGCATTGAGGAGAGATGTAGAAATGTCGCTCTTTTCAGAGCAATGACATGTCAGTCACCGTATGGTCATCTGAAATCAATACTTTAAGGCCAACTTAACAGCTATTCTAGATTGCAGATAGCTGGATCACAGAAGATCCATTGTAACACATCATGTCAATTTAGATTGTAGCGCACCACTATACAGACGGACCCTACAGAACAGCTCAGCCCGATGAACATGATGCCAGCCCTACAGAACGGATATGTGGCTGGACTGTCAGGGCAGAAGGAGCAAAGGAAAGGATACTTTGCATATTATATATTATTTCCAGAGTCGGGTGATAAACCTTGTACTGGTCGAATTGATAAGGGTGTGCATGAATCCATTTTGCACACAGGCAGATGTATAACAGGTTTTCCAATTTACTGCCCAAATTTTATGGCTACAGGGACCCTGCGGTGTTCAGCATCCAGTAGGCACATATTAATCTGCCACTGATAAATACCCAAAGGCACTTTACAGCCATCATGAAATCCCACAGGGATTGCCATCAATGAAGACACAGATCGGAAGCAAATAGGATCTTAGTCAATTTCCCCTATTGACAAACTCCTGCTGATTAAATAGTTAAGCCGGAGATTTAGGTGGTGACCCTTGTCTTTTCTCATCACGTGTGTAACTGCCATGATCCTTACAATGGAAGCTACACACTGAATGGGTGTGTGTGTTGCAAAAAACCTTGCAGACATCATGGTATTATTCTATGTATTATAATTTTAGGTGACCATGTCTGGAACCTGCTATGTAGACGTTTGTGCTTGGCAGATGAATGTGAAAGAACTGTGGTCAGTCCTGTTTCTTTCTTAAAAGTAATCTGCCACCAGAACCCAGCAAGAAGCGCACCATCATTGCTCCAAAAAGGTAAGCGGCATTATAGGCATTGCCCTTGTTGCTCCACAGAGCTCATTGACGTATTGCCAAAAAGGTGATATTTGTGCCAAGGAGGCAGCAATTTACCAGGGAAAACACGGTTTGATACAGGTGACCCTAATGTATTGATCCACTTGGCTGGGTTCTGGTGACAGACTCACTTTAAAGGGATGATCCACATGGACGCAATACAGGAGGGTAACCGGCAGGGCGGTGGAGTCAGTATGCCAAATCACCGACTGACTCCCATGGTAGGACACATGCAGGAAGGATCCTCTAGAGAAGGAAGAGTCCTATGAAAGTGAATATGTAACAAGCTATACATCTAATTATAGACTAGTAATAGCTTTATTTTTAATTAATAGAGTTTAATTATAATCATCATTTTATTTATAAACTGGAGTAGGTAACTTTCTTCCCACTCCACCCAAAAGGAGTCCAAACTCTGACTCCAAATCTACAGCCCTGGAGACCTGTTCAGAAGCCCTGTCTATGAGCCAGTGGGGAGTTAATATGTACGAGGTTGTCACTTTGGAGAGACCTGGCCTGTCATTGCGTTACATAATTGACCATTTACTCGAAAGGCCAGGTTGTAGTACTACATTTCCCCTGTAGTGGCCGCTGGTTGTTTTGATAAAACAGACCAGACGAATTAGAGGACCATGGGCCAGAGTCTGCTCAGGAAGGGGTTTAGTGGACATCATGGGCCCCCTGTACAGAACCTGTCCTCACCTGACAAATAAGGTCCTGCCCCAGCTTTTATTATTGGGTCTGAAAACCATACTGTTGCCCATTTACTAAGGACCGTCCTCGCTGACAACATTTCTACACATAATGATTAAGGACCTATAATGTGCGCCGCCATACTCTGCCCTGAAGTGTATCCTCTCGGGGTCCCCTATAAAGCAGGTGGTGCTGCGCTACCGCTATTAACCCATTTTATTGTTTTGTGCAAATGATATATATGGTTTCTATGGTAACTGTCAGCTGCGATTTGTGTCACTGCAGCAGTAGTCGGTGACTAGAATCGGCCCATGTTGGAAAAATGAGGATTTATATCTGGAATTATATTGTATGAACCAGTGAATACATTAGCCGCGCCATTTCCATAATCTTGTCATGTCAATGGTTTTCACACAACCAATTTGGTGGTGACAGTTTTCACCAGGAATGCCCCATTAGACCCGAACTCTGGGTGACCTTGTCATCTGTCACCTCAAGACATCCGCTGTATAATCAGCCCCTCTAACAGGCCCGGCGACGACGCACATGGTCGGGACGGCCACAACACGGCTGCCTCTTCCTGTCTCATATTGCTGTGGTTACAGCTGAGCCATTCTCTATTTCCATATACTGTATAGAATCCTTAGGGGAAGCCAGTAAAGGAGAATATGCTGAACACGTGTGTGCAAGTGTAAGTGTGTCTGTCTGTATGTGTGTGATTATATATAAATTATATACACACACACACTATATATATATATATATATATATATATATATATATATATATATATATATATATATACACATACACACACACACACACAACAATACCAAACAATATAATATACAAAAAGATAACGTTGAAATTTAGAACAGTTGGATAATGGACATATTGGATGAAAGTGCCAGAAACCAGTTTATGTGTGTGTATATATAATTTCATTTTTTCCTCTACATAGATATTTTTTTTTTTTTGGGGGGGGGAAGGTTTGTTAATAAATTACATTAAAAAAAATAAAATAAAAAAATCTGGTAAAGGCAACAGGTGTCTGGTCTGCTGTTGACATCCCGTAGAATACCAAAAAACGGTGGACACGCTGCAATAAATACCATGTTGCAAGTTAAAAAACCTCAGCACAGGACACTTTTGGCTGCAGGTTTTTTCTGCAAAGTATGAATGTGATTTGCTTACCGTATATACTCGAGTATAAGCCGACCCGAATATAAGCTGACCCCCCTAATTTTACCACAAAAAACTGGGAAAACTTATTGACTCGAGTATAAGCCTAGGGGGGAAAAGCAGCAGCTGCTGGAAAATTTTCAAAAATTAAAATGGCTGGAGTTTTTGGGTGCAGTAGACCCTGGGGAAGGGGAGGGGGTGTTTTGGTTGTCTGTCTGCCCCTTCCCTAAGCTTGAGGACTTCCCCCCCCTCACCCCCCACTTGGAATTCAGCCTGGCTGCATATAGGCTATTCTGCAGTGTTCCTATTAACCCCTACCCGATGGAATAGAAGCACTGCAGATCCCCTATATTCAGTAGACCGGGTACTTTCAGACACAGGGATACCTAATGTGTATGTGTGTCACAGTCATTTTTCTACTTTTGTATGTATTCTAGGAGTGTTTCAGAACTTTTATTTTTAATTTTTTTTTTTAAATCTTCCTTTTTTTTTTTGCACTATTTTATGGGAGATTCTATACATTGATATTGTGGTTGGTCATAGACCCCCCCCCCTCCAAAAAAAAAATTTTTTTTTTTTTTTGCTGACTCGAGTATAAGCCGAGGGGGACTTTTTCAGCACAAAAACTGGGCTGAAAAATTCGGCTTATACTCGAGTATATACGGTATATACTATCCAATACACTTCTACTGTACAGCATAGTGGGTTCGCTGCCGACATTTTCACAGCTACTAATTTGCTGCGAATATATAATGTGTGTCCCGGGCCTAAGGTTGTATTCACACTATGTGGCTATATTGCAGTTTTTTTGGCAGATCAAGACATCAAGGTGTTTCGAAAAAAATATGACATGACAACCCCGATCAGAGGTGAACGCAACAAACATGAACTTTAAACAAAAAAATGGGTCGAAACTAGCAGCCATAATATATTCGGCACTGTGGCCACGTGAAAAAACCCCAAAAAACAGAGTGCTGGACAGGTTTAGGTTATCACAGGGAAAAAAATTCGCTAATGACTGTCTATTATCAATGAAAACATCTCTTTGAGGCTGTAGGACTGAGGCACAGTCCCCAGATAGTTTGTCCTCTGCTCGGCCTCATTTATGAAACTGGCCCTTTAAGAAAAAAAAAAATAGCCCTTGCAACCAATCACAATACAGGTTTCGTTTTCCAAGAACACTTTATAAAACGAAAGCTACATAGCAATCGTTGCCACAGCAACCAAAGCCAGAAAGTTTCACGCACTGAGGCCTAGTGAGGTGAAGGGTCCCCACCTTAACAGCGAAGAGGCCTACACAACCAATGTTTTACCCAGAGACCCCCCACCATAGCTGACAATGGCGGTCTGTTTCCTGCTCATCGCTTTACTATGCCCACAATCAGAAAAAGGTTGAACAAGTATAAAAGTTGCAACAACACCAGGCGGCCATATTTACATATGTAAACTTCTCATTTTCTAATATACATAGATGTTCCCCGCTGCGAGATCCTACGTTATCCTATGAGGAGATAGGCCATGTGACCTCCTCTTCTTTATACACCATTGTGAACCTGAAACAACTCAACATTATACCCCAAATTTGCTGGGGTTATCCAAAACAATCCTGGCTTGTTTGGTCCCGAAAAAGTGCAAATTTCACACATAAATAGGGATACACATTCAGATTCCTGTCTTACATATAAAGCCTTATTGACATTTTTTTTATTTTTTATTGTGACTTATGTCACACCATCCTTGCCACTTTCCCTATAGGCAGATGTGGTGTGGTCTTGACCACCGGTCCCATCAGATTTAAGACTAAAGTCTATGCCAGATATGAGCTGGTGTAGATTTCAGCACAGGCACACGGCCCTGCAGAGGATGCGCCCGATTTAGGACAAGGTGCGCTCCTCGTCATAAATGAGGCCCATCTTCTGGTGGCCTAGACAGACATCTGTCGTCAGAAATCTCCCCCCATTGATTTCAATGTCATTATTTACATGTCTGGTTTTATTTATGGACCACGAGTCTGTAAAAAATACAAAGAGGGACATTCTGCATTTTCATCCGTTTTAGGAATCACTCAATAATAAGTCTATGGGTCAATAGAAAAGCAAAAAATTAAACAAAAAATAAAAAATTGTCATCTGAGTTCATGGATCAAACTCAATATAAAGTATAGATTTATTTTTTTCTAAAAAAAAGCAGGTAAATCTGTTTTTTACTTGATATTCCACAACACAACCATAAAATCAAAACATGCTTTCAACACATACGTGATGTGAATAAGGGCCTATCGTTGAGTTTTGAAAACTCAAAAATGCCCCTATAAGAACCCATAATGAATAAAGTGCGAGTAATAATCCTGACCCAACGACAGCGTTATCAAAGCTCAGGGCAGATGTAAAATGTCTGTGCACATTTAGCGTAGCCTGCACCTAGAGCGCTATTACATAAACGCACTGCAGCCCTGAAGATCCGTTACATGTAGTTTAGGCCCTCATTTATTAGGTGTAATCCCATTTAATATTTTATCCCTGCTTTCATATACACACTTTGCCAGCCGCGCCATCCTCACGCTATACCTGAGACATGTCACCTCGCATTCTCCTCACTTGCCAGGCCAATCTGCTTCTCATTCTCACTGCTTTAACAGCTCAGACACATTTTTCACAGGAAAACAAGAGCAGGAATCACAAGAGGTTTCTCAATGAAGGCAGGAATCCACGGGGGTGTGCAGTCTGCCAAATGTCACATGTGGATTGCATGAGAGCTTTGAGCAAAACTCCTAGCGACTGTAGCGCATGACAGGGCCGAGCTTACCTGCTACTGCTGCTTTTTTTCGATTTGCTTTTCCTCTTCAAGCTGTCTCTCTCCTTGCTATTGTAAGGCAACATGGAAGCATAACCATGCTCGGCTTCTGCGTATGACACGAGACATACAACCGTTAACCCGGTAACATGTGAAATCCATGCACAAGTGACACAATAACATGGCTTTCCACAACCCCATCACAGTACATGCAAAACAAATGCTCAAACAGAAACGTACAATAAAATCTATCAAATACAACAAGACATTGCAAATTATCATAACAAAACACTGGAGGATTACAAGATGCCATAAACAGTCATTAGATTATGATGGTGCTTGCAGGGAAGAAGCCTTGGCCCACACCAGGGTACAATGGCTATATGATCGGGATATTAGGAAATTGCTATTTATGCAGTTCCCTAATATAATTGTAAATGCGTCCAAAATGAAAATCTACAGGACCTTTTAGCAACAAACGGGATGGCTTCGACATAGATCCCTTTATGCAACAACTTCTGCAAGGCAAAGAGGACAATGACAAACATTTATAATGAACCTTTTTTTCACGGGGACCAAAAAAAAGCACACAGGGCATTTTGGAGTAAGGGAGTAAGTGGCTGTCATACAGGCGCTCATCCCCAACACCCACAAAGGTCAGATGTTTGACAGGAAGCCAATTTACCCATCAGTATATTTTAGGCATGTGGGAGAAAACCATATTACCCAGAGGAAACCCACACAAACAAGGGAAGAACATAGAAACTTGATGTGATTCGAACCCAGGACTGTAAGCAGTGGCATAACTAAAGTCTTGTGGGCCCCGATGCAATCTGTTGTCTTGGGTCCCCTGACCTCTTCCCTATAGTGAATTCTTGATAGTGATGGTTACGGGTGCTAAGGAGTTTAATCCCCCTTAGTGTGGTTCGGGTAATCTGTGGCTCTCCTTGGTTTATGGGCCAGATGGAAGCTGCAATCTCAATACCGATGCCAATGCTTATGGACCTCTAAAGCTCCTGGGCCCCAATGCAAATGCACCCTCTGCATCCCCGACTGTAAGATAATAGTGCTAGCTAACCCCATAGTCACCATGTTGCCTCAGCGGTTAGGACTGATATCTGGCTGCACTGGGGTTACAGCTAAGACTACACGATGACTTTGGTTATGTTGAATCTAATGTAGGTTAATTGGGTGACATTGCAACCTACGAGGCATAAAAAATCCAAATATGTGGTCACAAATCACATACAACTTTGCCATAATAGGTTGGTAACCAACTGGCACATTGTGACCTATGTTATATTACGGAAAAAGATAAAGTAGATGATAATAGATAAGATGGTGAGGTGCACTCACGGGCTTCTCATATTGTGATGCTCGGATACTAGGAAGCCGATGAGCATGTGCAGCAGTCATCCTTTATGCACACTGTATATATGTTAAATATAAATCTCTATAGAAATATTATATAAAATACTGCTGAGGCCGAATACATGCACTAATACATATGACAACCAGAAATGCTCATTAGCCATGTGCCCAGGAATCTGCAGAAGCACGTTCGTACCCTGAAGCATTGTGGGCATTTTAGAAGCACGTTTTTATTTTAATTCATATCATACACATATATATATAATAAACCCAATCTCCTCCTGCTCGCACAGCATTATCATTACCCCCTCCCCCTGGAATCTGTTGACCGAGAGTAACATGCACACGTAATGACTCCTGACTATGTACAGCCCCTGCACCCCACACCGCAGACCTCCACCTCTAGGAAGAGGACACTTTTTTTTCCCTTTTAATGCAAATCTTCTCTATTTTTAGCAGGAGCTTCTATATGTCAGAGCATAGATAAAGAAAAAAAAAAAAAAAAAGAGGCCGGCTCCATTTTCATGCAGCACACTGCTGCATGACGTGAATTATTCAATATATTAACATAATAATAGGCAGCCAGTACAAGAGAAAAAATATTTGGAGGATAATTAACAAGTATTATGGAGAGCCGCTGCCTGGTAATTACTGCTTTCACACTAATGCCAGCGCCTGGCAATGCCAAGTCTAGATGGGATTAGGACTGGCTCTCTACAGGTTTATGGAGACGACATTAGCACACAGTGGAGCTGCATTCGATATGTACTACAGATGCCAGGGATCATGTGCTGCGAGGGGCACCTCATCTGACTGACACATCCTGGCATCCCCAATGAATCAGAGCAGGCCTGAGCAGCTGTAATATTAACAATGTGATTAACAGGGCATGTAAATGGGATCACTCATATGTGCACTCATGGCCGTGCATGTGGAGCTCAGCAGTGGGGGATCTGCACGTAAATAATACTGCTCCTGCATGCATCATACACTGAGCAATATGGAGGAAATGACTGCATAATATTTACTACTGTGTAGTCACAAATATGCACACAAAGACTCACTCTGCATCGTGTGTGTAATAAATATATACATATATATTATGTAAACATGCACAGGTATATACAACATCTATGCTAGGCAACAGAATAGACTTCACATATATATGTCAGGTATGTGCACACTCATGATATCAACCAGCATACACATGGGTGTCATGTATAGAGATAATATGCAGGTGTGTCAGGTATTGCTACACACAATAATTTTCATCGTAGATGTGGGTATCATGTATATGCCACGCACGTGTGAGATCTCGCTCAGCGCATACATGGGTATGACGCATGTATGTATTATACACGTGTAATAACCATTATTCACATGGGAGCCATGCATGTGGCATGCACATGTGTGATCACTGCCGTCATACACGTGGGTATCATGTAGAGTGATGATGTTCACATGTTGGACCAAATAATACATGTATGCACGAGAATGATCACAAGGAGACATACAAATATGCACACGACTAATATATATATATGATATATATCTCTATCAGCTGGCTAGAAGGCTCGGAACACACATGTATATACACAAACATACATCATACATGTATGCATGTGCTATATAGACATATATAACAGATCCTCACATACACACATATAATCACACATCCTCTCCCTCACTATATTATATATGACAGATCCTTGCACACAGTGTCATATATACTGTATATTCCATATATAAAACACACACAGGTGTTTGTCCTCTGCACGCATCTCACAGTACGTGTCTTAGTAGTATACCAGACACACACCTATATGCATATACAATGTATACATGGATGTGGGCCATCTATACTCTCCTCCACCTATAGCTATGTATATACAGGATGATCAGAGGGGTCCATGCCATCATTCAGGCTGCTGTACAGGCAGTATCATGGGGCAGGTGCCTTCTTGTGGCCGCTCCACATACAGGACAGACACAGGAGTGTACACAGATCCCCTCTCACCTCTCTCCCTCCGCTCCAGATACTCCGCCGCCTCCAGAAGCATCTGGATGTTGACACAGACCGAGGCCGCCATTTTCCAGCACCAGGGAGGAGGAGAGAGAAGTGGTGGTGACAGGGCACGGAGTAGCGGTGGAGGTGGTAACAGATGGCTGGCTGAGGCTAGGACTGCGTGTGCCGGGCTGCTCACTCACTGTCCTCAGCCTGGTACCGGTGTCTAAGTAACCAAGTCTATGGGGGAAGTGCCGGGATTGTTGTTTATCTGCTCCTGCAAAACACGCCCCTTGCTCGCCTGCGCAGGCACGCCCACTGGCACAGTGGCGGGGTCTGATTGGTCACGTTTCCACGGCACAGAGCCCTCCCCTCGCTTTCTATTGGTCTTGATGACACATGGGGCAGACCAATGGAGCATCTGAAGGGAGGGGCAGGAATTGCTGTCAAGCGACTTGGCCTGTAATTGGACGGTGGATTGCCGGTGACACACCCATGTAGGAATGGACACGCCCACTCAGCTGTTCGCTCAGCTGATTGGGCCGCTCCTGAAAAATGTGTCCCATCCGTGGAGGTAGTGACGTCATCACCAGGCTAGATAGCTAAATATGTAGTTATGGTTAACCGGGCGATAACAGTGATACGTGTCTGTGTACATGTCTGCAAGGGCCTGGGCTGCTACCCATGCAAACAAGTGCATATCATATGTGTGCTAGTGCAATGTAACATGCATGCCTTACATATGTGTTATTTCATTTCCTGGTGAGACTATCTATGTGTATGCTCTGGTGCATGGATGGCATCCTGCTCCGTATGGGTGCGATGACGTCACTGGCGGAGCGCAGCTGTCACTCACAGCAGGGACCCCCTCTGTGACGTAGTGCTGTATTGTCTCTGGAAATAGAACGCATTACGTAATGTGGTTGGCTGACAGATCACGTGACGCGGGGGGACTTCACTGGGGTGCCACGTGACTGTGAACATTGCTGCAGTGCAAAATCCCAGGGAGCAGGTCATGGCTATAGCGCTGTCAGTCTAGCTGATATAGGGCTCTGTACAGACTTGTCACTTACCCAATGCACATGGTATAGGAAAGGGATCAATGAGCAGAGGGCAGCTGGAAAAGAAAATGTGAGCGAGCACAGCTCAGCTGGAAGTATGCCCTTAAAGGAGCAGTACACCAGATTAGCAAGCATCCTCATGTAGTATGTGCAGGGGTTCTGGAGGGCCCCAGGCCATGGCATTATGACATGGATACATGGTGGCATTTATATACTGGAGTCTTATATAAATAGAAAGAAAGGCCCACTTTAGTCCATCAGAGAATGCGCCCCCACAGTATCTCTTATCTTGTACAAGAAGCCTCAGTACCTACACTGTGTGCATATGGCCTAAATAGCTCCTTCAATGGCTAAAGGGGATTTTCCATCAAAGCAAGTTATCTGCTATCCATAGGATAGGGGGTAACCTGCAGATCAGTGAGGATTCGACAGCTCAGACCCCCGCTGATTAGGCGAATGGGAGATTTTTTGAGCATACTGGTTGTTTTAGTAGAGCACACATGGACCTATTTATTTCAATGGAAGCACCAGAGATAGCACAGTGCTGTACTATGACTATCTCCAGCACTCCTAGTGAAGTAAATGTAGTGGTCAATGTGCTGCCCACCCACCACTCTATTTTATTGGACCCTCACTGATCTATAAGTTTTGAAGGGAAAACTCCTTGAGGCCGAGGCTCCATGGGCCGGAAATGCTGCAATTTGCCGGCGGAGGAAACACCGTGGGAAAAAGCAAGGCGTTATGCAGTATCTGCAAAGTGGATTGGATCCATGCAAATCCCATGCCCACTTTGCGATTGAAAACGCTGCGATTTCCAAAACAGGCGCGGTTTTGGAAATCGCAGCATGTCAATTATATCTACGGAAATGCCAGCGGCTTTCCCGTAGATATAATGGTAACAGAAAGTCCACGGAGGAAAGCTCTGTGAACTTTCTGTTAAAAGCGCTGTGGAAAGAACCGTGATGCATTCCTGCCGCGGTTTTTCCCACAGCACTTTAGCGCTGCATTTCCAGTCCGTGGGGCCTTAGCCTTAAAGGGGTTTTCTGAAAGGTGGGAGAGGGATGTTGGTGTTAGCCCTGACCCCTATACTGTCCACTAGTGAAGAGCAGATATTGTCTCATATTTATCTCTTGCATAAGGTCCCATGGTAAAGTCCCATGGGGTCTTAGGCTGAGGCCCCACATTGAGGAAAAGCAGATTTTTATTGCACATTTTGCTGCGGTCTTTTGAGCCAAAGCCAGAAGTACAAAAGGTAGAAGTAGAAATACTTCCTCTATACTTCCCATTCCCTTTGTAGCCATTCTGTGCTTTGGCCAAAAAAAACACGCAGCAAAATCTGCAACAAAAAAAGCAGCTTTTCTGCAACGTGGGGCCTCAGTGTAAGGCTAAGGCCCCACGTAGCATCCCACAGTAAAAAAGCATTATGGGAAAAACCGTGGTGGCAACAAATCATGATTCTTCCTGCAATTCTTTAGACAGAAAGTTTGTGCCGTTTTTTGAATTTGTGGCGTGTCCGCAGCACAGTGGGCATAGGGACCACTAGAATCCCATCCACTTTGCTGTGACTAACTGTAAAATTCTGTGAGTTTTTCTGTGGCGTTTCTGCAGCAGGCAAATTGCAGCATTTACGCCACATGGGGCCCCGGGCTAAAGGGGTTTTCTGGTCCAAAATGCATTCTTAATACTGATGACCTTATCCACAGGATAGGTCATAAGTATCTGATCTGTGAGGGTCCAACACCTGGATCCTATACAGGTACACTGATCTGCAAGCCTCTAGGTACCAGAAGCTATGGAAATGGACAGGGCTACTTTAATAGCAGCCGACCTGCTTCCACTCCCTGTCCACTGCTTAGCTTCAAATTCTAAGAGGCTGGAAGGTCACCCGATCTGTTTGGGGTCCATTTGACGGCCCCCCACGAATCACATTCTGATGACCTATCTTGTAGACAGGTCATCAGTATCAAAAATCATTTGTGGCTGGAAAACCCCTTCAAAGCTGAATTGTCTGTAGTATAATAGAAGTGTGGTGTACAGCTTGGGTCTCCAACCTGGAATGTGCCAGTTTTTGATAACACTACAACTTCAAGCATGTGCTGACAGATGAAGACTGGAGTGGCATGCTGGCAGTTATGGTGTTTTTAACAGCTGAAGAGTGACAGGTTGGCGATCACTGTTATATAGGTATATATTTATATAGCAGTGAATACTTATTTAATACAGATTCCATCCAGTTGTCCTCTTGTTCTTCTCTCTTCTGTCCTGGTCGTCTTCCAGGTTCTATGAAGTGGTGTGACTAATAGTGTCTGAATACTACGAAGCCATGAAAAACTGACCATGGCACCTTCATGCCATAGGAAGAAGTAGGTCCTGTCTGGGGGGCTGTAATATAGGAGGAGGTGCAGTGTAAACATATTGGGGAAAATCTGGAGGTATCATACTGGGTACGGAGTAAGGGGAGGGTTAGAAAATAAAAAAGCACTGATACTAAAGTACCTGCTTCTTTCCTTCTATTCCTGCACTGAGCTGGTGCTGGCTGTCACCTCTGAGGCTACAGCAGTGAAGTCATGTCAGTGGGAACATTGTATTCAGTCAATGCTCTCTCAGATTTCATATGCCCTGTATGCCATTTTTTTGGCATATAAGGCATAAAAAGTTGCAATTTTTGTGCAAAAAATTGTGACTGATTAATATTATTATTATTATTTATTTATATAGCACCATTAATTCCATGGTGCTTTACATTTGTGGGTTACATACAATACACAAAATATACAGGTAGATATAATACTAACAATGACCGACTGGCACAGTGGGGTAGAGGGCCCTGCCCGCGAGGGCTTACAATCTATGAGGGAAGGGGGTAGAGACAGAAGGAGAGGGGGAAGAGACAGAATATATGCACCATCCTGGCCACTCTCCTGAAAAGGGAACAGAACCATCAGCCTAAATGATGGGGGATATAGACGGCTGGCGTACGGTGCACCTCCTATTTGAGGTCCTGGCTCCATAGCTATGAAGACTGGTGTTGCTGTCCCACAGTGTTTATTATTTTAAGGCTCGCTAGGGAGTAAAAAAACAAAACAAACAAAAACAAAAAACCTTTAATAGGGTGGAGTCTCTGCCACCAGTGCTCACAGTAATAAGACCAGTGCACTATGTGGTATTACACAGTCCAGTCATATTAATGTGACCACTGCCTACGTTAAATAACCAATCGCAGAAGGCACGTGTCATCAGCCATCTGGGTGTACTCATCATTGTGGAAGGCATGATGGATCAACACAAGTATGCATCTATCCTTGCGGACCATGTTCACCTCTACATGTGAAATGTTTTTCCTCAGGATGATGGCATCCACCAGCAGGACAATGCAATGTGTCATAAAGCTCGCAGTGTACGTGCGTGGTTCAAGGAGCACCAGGATGAGTTTACCGTACTCCCTTGGCCAGCAAATTTCCCAGACTTGAACCCAATCGAGAATCTGTGGGACCACCTCGATCGGGTTGTTCGCGTCATGGATGCTCAAATGTGTAACCTAGCGCAGCTGGCCACGGCACTGGAGTCGGCATGGCTCAACATCCCAGTGAACATAATCACAACATCCCCTCTCTTCCTGCACGTCTTGTAGCGGTCCAATCTGCCAAAGGTGGTTATTCTGGATTTTGACAGGTGGTCACGTGAATGTGACTGGACTTTGTATTTTTTTGGTTGCTGTACGGTGGTTTTGTTTGGGACAGTATGGAAAGAATCTCTAAGTTTGGGTCACATTGGGCATACTTGTGGTTATCTACTGCATACATTCCACATAGAAATTCAGCAGCATGTCCTCCCCATGTATCCTTAGCTAAAATGTTTTGCGAGCAGTTTCTAGAGATCTTGATCCAGTGCCAACACAGGCAATACCATATACAATATCCTCTTCTCTGCATATATCGAATGTCAGGTTTTCCACTTGTTCAATGATCATTTTCATTGAAATATCTCGACAAATGCAAATAAAGTTGATCTGTTGGTGATTTCCTTGGATACTCTATCTCCATGATGGCTCTTGGGTAACAAATCATTGAACATGCCCTCATTTGGTAACATGTTTCTAGTTACATTCTGTCCCTGTCAGTTAAGTTTCTGAAGGACGCTACGATTCACTACATTACAAAGCAATCCTTTCCCATGCCCCAGTGCAGAATGGGTTAAGCCTAACATGAGCTGACGGAAGCTGAACTGGAAGACACCCATGTGTGTGGGCTGCATTTGACAAACATGGTAAAAGTAGTGTGTGTGGAGTTTATTCATGTGCTGCATGAGTAACGTGTGAAATCCTGCACTGTATATGTCTGCCGAATAGACCAAGTGAACGTTAAGGTCTCATGCACACAGCAGGAATGTTACAAAGGCATCCGTCCTGGCCTATGGAGGTATAGTGTAGGCCCATAGATTTCAATGGGTAGCATATTATAGATGCATAGCATTAACACAATGTATTATCTAAAAATTTTAATCTACTAATATCCGAGGTTAGGCCTTAGATATCTGAACGATGAGGAAATGACAAGTAGCCTCAGCAAGGGTCAGTGCGGTGGGGCCTATTCCAAACACTACACTGTGCCCTATGTATATCTGAGGGTTTCGACAACCTCCTGCTTTCCCCTACCACCATGATGCTGTTGCATGGAGCAGATTTGTTGATATGGCAGCCGGTGGTCTTGTAAAGGCTCACTGTACTGATGCTATTAAGTCTAGCCTCTGAGTTAAAGGGATCCTATCATTGGATACCCTCTTTTTCTGACTAACATGTAGGAATAGTCTACCTTTAGATGTCTTTGCGCCGCCGTTCAGTAGAAATCCCGTTTTTCTTCGGTATGCAAATAAGTTCTCTTGCAGCACTGAGGGTGTCCCCAAAGCTGCGAGAGAAATCTCAAGCGATGCCTCTATCTTCTTCTGGAATGGCCTCTCCCCGTGTTTTCTTCCGTCCTGGCTTTCAATCTTCTAGGCCTCGGGCAGAGCCGACTACGCATGCCCAGGCCACAAGAAAATGGCTGTTTACACAGTAAGCTGGTGTAAGTGGCCATTTTCTTGTGGCCCAGGCATGCGCAGTCGGCTCTGCCCGAAGGCCAAGAAGATTGAAAGCCAGGACGGAAGAAGACACAGGGAGAGGCTGTTCCAGGCGAAGATAGAGGCATTGCTGGACAGTTCTCTCGCAGCATTGGGGACACCCCCAGTGCTACGAGAGAACTCATTTGCATACAGAAGAAAACTGGTATTTCTACTGAACGGCAGCGCGGAGAAGACATCTGAAGGTAGGAGAAGAATAGCCTTTCTTAAGGCTATTCCTATGTGTTAGTCAGAAAAAAAGGGTATCCAATGATAGAATCCCTTGAAAGGGGTTGAACTAGGATAAGAAAAAACATGGTCCGCTCCTGTTGGAATTTATTCTTGTCCCACAATTCCCGAACCATCAGTATAGTTAGTTTTAGTGCCCCGTATGTCATTTAGATTCTCTACTGTTAAGTAGAAGCAAGCAGTGCACCGATTCACACTCCTTGCCTGCCCCTGCTTGACTCCACCCACTTGACAGTAGAGAGTCTATCATATCAGACAAAGAAACTAGTTGCACTGATTGATTGGGAATGGTGGGAAAAATTCCTTGTGTATCAGGATCAGTGGATGCAAATGTGGATCAAAAATGGTGAAGGGGCCTCTTTAAATAGTGCCATTAAAAACTACAAGTACAAATATCAAGCTCACATATGGCTATGTTGATGGGAAAATAAAAAACTATAAAAATCTCCCGGATGTGCGCCTTTACTATCGTGCCTCGGTTTTGCTTCGTCTGTTCGATTGGCAGTTCCGTCGCCATGATAAGCAGTGGGTTTCCATCGAATTTGATCTGATTTCGTCTTCGCTTTCCTCTTGGCCATGGATCTCTCCGCACTTTCGTCCTAAATCCCCTGGCCTCTACGTTCTCCCTTCGCATTTTCTGAAAGTATGGGATCTGGTCTGTTCTTCTGGCCGCTTGGCCCGTGTCCCGGGCCCTTTGACTCCCCTCTTCGACAACCCTATGTTCCCTCCTGGTTGCTCGGTTGACCGGTTCCTCTGCTGGGACCGAGCGGATTCTACTTGTCTTCAGGAGGTGGCGGGTGATTCTCCGCTCCTTCCGTTCGCCCAGCTGTGTAGTTCTCATCCTGATCTGCGCCTCTCGTGGTTGGAGTACGCTCAACTCCAGTCCTTTCTGAAGCAGTTTTCGCTCACTCCTCGCCTCTCTTCTCCTCCATTAGCCCTTGAATCCTATGTCGGGCGTCAGACCTCCCCCTCTCGTGCCCTTTCGCTTCTGTATGATGTTCTCCTCTCGGATATCACTGCGGAACTCCCTCCCTACGTCGCCGCTTGGAACGCCGACCTTCCTGTGGGTTTGTCATCTGCGGATTGGGACCGGTCCTTTTTGCTCTCTCACAAGCTGGCCCTCCCTTGTAGTGCTCAGGAGAGGAATTATAAGATTCTGTCCCGGTGGTATAGGTGTCTAGTGCTTCTCCATAGGATTTTTCCCGCTGTTCCGGACTCATGTTGGCGCTGTGGCTCCGCTAGGGGTACTATGTTGCACATATGGTGGGACTGTGATGTTCTGCGCCCCTTCTGGGACGCGGTGTTTTCTTTGTATTCCAGGGTCAGTGGGCGCTCGGTGACTGTCTCTCCCCAGCTGGCACTTCTGTCGGTTATCCCTGGTAAGCTGTCGGAGATTAAGAAGGATCTCCTGGGGCACTTTCTCGTGGCCGCCAGGACCGTCATCCCCAGACACTGGCGCAGCCCTACCCCTCCCTCCTTGATTGAGTTCCTCCAGGAGTTCCTTCTTATTCAGCGGATGGAGACCTTGGTGGCGGAAGACTCCCCTGACTATTCCAAGTTTGAACTTCGTTGGCGTCCCTGGGTTATGTTCCAGGAGTCGTCTGCCTTCTCTTCTGCCTTTGCTTGAGTGTGACATGGCCGTCTGTTTTCTTCTCCTTTTCTTCTTTTGCTTCCGTTGTGGTTCTTTTAGTCTTCGTCTTGTGTTTGTTTGTTTCTTGTCTATTCCTTTTCCCTTTCTCGTTGGGCTGTATTTGATTTGTGCGGAGGGGGGTCTTTTTGGCCTCCCTGTCCGCGGACTGTTATGTTTTTTCATTATTGCTCGACTTCATGTTTGTTTGTTCTGTATTATTTTGAAAAATCTTTAATAAAACCCATTTAAGCAAAAAAACTATAAAAAAAGTTATGAGTCTTGGAAGGCCAGGAGGAAAGAAGAAAAACAAAAAAAGGCCAATCCAGAAATTCACAGCTGGCAGAACCTGTTGGTTTTGGCAAGTCCAGCCAAGTACGTGATGTGTAAGAGGTGTCCTGACTTCATCAATAGCAGATATCAGGGGGAGGAGGGGGAAGATCGGGTGTGTTAAGGTTACATTACATCATGTTCTCTGGTGAAATAAGCCATTACCAGTTGCGCCGGCCACAGGTCTACTCCTCTCTTCTCAGTGGCAAATTCAGTGTGCATAGTGTATATGAGGGGGTGGTCTAAAGCGCATGGTCAGAACCAAGTCCACTGCCTAAATTATAGAAGACAAGTATGTGCCATAGGTTGTGCAATGTTGCTGGTGCTTTCTCAATGTAATAAATGATAAGGGGTTTCATATAATAGGTTGCATCAGAAACCACCCCTTGCCCCCAGAAAAACTTACAAGCTTTCCCAAAAATAATCGTCTCTCATCACCTAGAACCCAATGTACAGGACTGGCACAGGGGAAGGTCCGCTGTAACATTGTAGTATGAACAAGTCCATACAGATTCTCTCCACAAGTGTGTTATTTATATGCAGGCTTGTTATAAAGACGTATAGCCGCAGACACTAAACCGACACTGACCTCTACAGGCAACTACAGCTACTGCATCTGATAAACCACCAACTAGGAGAAAAGCGATCAGCCAGAATTCACAAGGTGAGGGCCACCAAGACTTTTAGCTTTGTGACATGAACATGGGAGAGGTCGAGCGATCGGTCACGATCCTGGTTGCAACACAATCATAACAATGCAATCTCCTGTTACACAAACTAAATATCCCCCTAGTCATTAGATTGCCCTCCCATCAACCACCACCTGACCATTATATGTCACATAATGCTGAAATGGGTGTGGATGATATAAGTGGTAACTCTAACCTCTCATAAATATCCCCCCAAACTACTTTATCCATCTCTCATGCACTTTTCTGGGGTAAGAAAGTTGCAAATGTTTGCACAAGCGATATATTTAGCAGAAATTTGTGGCTTTTTTCCTAGATTCCTTCAGTCACTGCACTTTTCTATAATGTAGTGTGCACGGCCCCCAGTGACCTGACAAATTTGGTAGAATTACACCAGATACAGCACAACGCTACGCCAGCCTAGATGGGATTTTCTGGTACACGGGCAGAGATTGTGGGTCACACACTACATACAAACTTGCTCGAAGTGTGCACTTGGTGTAGCTGTAATGGAAATGGGTCCTCCTGTCTGTGTCCCTATATGTGCCCTTCAGGTCTGATTCCACCCTACAGACATGATCTTACACATGCTATATTCGTTCTATTACACTATACAGGCACAGCGTAAAAATCATGAACAACATTGGGACCAGGAATAGGAAACTCCTCCAGGCTATGTGACATAGTAAAGGTAAGGTTCACCACTTATATCCTACATGGGCATCTTCAAGATCAAATCTAATATCAGGTTCCCTTTAACCCTAATATAACATATGCCGAGACCACCGGTTACCTAGAGTATACAAACTACTAGACTCCCTCTGTCTAGGAGAATGGGGGGCTTTTGTCTGAATGGATGGGCAGCGTAGACGCCACTCCACTTGGAGATAGCCCAAGGTTGTTCCCATCTTCCTGATCAGTTGAACCCCATGACCTGCAGGTTTTCCCCTACCCTAAGGACATGTTATGGCTTTGCTTTTCTACATTCCTCGCGTGCTGCTAAATGAGTCCTTGATGCAGTAACTTCTATATCACATGCTCAACCTTATCTCCAGCCTTGAACAATGCGAGATCATAAACACGGGTACAGCCAAGGGTAGTGTATAGCTACTAGGCCACACCATTACTTGCAGAACAGCCAGTCACATGGGGATAAGCAACCTTTAGCTATTCCAAACTACACTTCCCATGGTGCACTATGCAGCAAGGCCTGACTCCTTACCAGACAGCCAGAGTCTGCACGTATGGAATTACAGTACGACCATGGATTATCCCTCGGCTCCACTTGCTATATCCCTTCCTCAGTATACAGCCCAGGTACCAGGTGAACTTTATGTCAATCCACTGCTGATCATCTTAAAATAGGTGCTGTAGTAGGTGTACTAAATAGCAAACCCCAATATACATAATCATCACCTATCTATCTATCTATCTATCTATCTATCTATCTATCTATCTATCTATCCTACTAATATTATAAATGTGAAAGTAGGCTACTTTGTATCCCGGTAAATGACACGGCTTCACAACATCCGACATCTGATTCCTCATATTCGGACATACAATTGGGTCTATTTGTTATACATTATTGTGTCGTTTGCAGTCACATTATTCGATCATTTTGTGTGGAACAGGGGCATCTGTCCAAAATTTGGTCGAATATGTGATTTAATCACAGTTTCTTTTTAAAGTTTTTTATTTAGGCAGTTTTTTTTTGTTATGTATGAGTTTTCTTGTTGTTTTTATTGTGTGTGGATTTGTAGAAATAATTTGGAGTCCGCCTATATTGTGGGAACGAACATTCTGTTTATTCTATTGGATTAATTAATGGGAGCACCTGGTTTAGGGTGTGCTTTGGGCCCATATTAGGGGGGGGGACTTGTATTTTCCGCTACGACCGGGCTGGAGTCAATTTTTATCTTATGGATTTGATATATATATATATATATATATATATATATATATATATATATATATATATATTATACAATGAGATGCCTCCCAGTGCATGCGCTGATCCACCAGAAACAGAGGCTTATCTGTGTTCATGCTAAAGGAGATTTCAGGGTTCACAATATCAATGGCTTATCCTTAGGAACTGTAGATGTAGGCTCGCTCCAATCCTTCTGTCCCTTAATATAATCCCAGACAGACTGGATGATGTTGGGATCAGAGCTCTGTGGGGGCCGTATCATCACTTTTAGGACGCCACCAAATACTGATGGGATTTTGCTTTTTCATTCATTCACTTTATTATTTTAATAATTGACAGAAATAAATTAAACACTTCTATTTCTGAAAGCATTCTTACTTTGCAACATTTTTTCTACACTCGCCTAAACCCTTTGCACAATACTGTATTTTGTAAGTCAATTTGTCACATAAACAATTGTTATGGGAAGGACAGCAGGACAGGATGGCATGAGAATAGATAAAGGGGTGGAAAGGATAGGACTTGTTACATAACAAAACTTTTATTATAGATCACCAAAAAGAAAACAAAACCATACAAATCCAACAAAGGGTTACAAAAAAAAAAATTAAAAAGTGATAATGGGCTTTAGACTGACCACTCGCAAGATCCTATGTGTAGTCGTGAGGACTGACAGGTACAACTACAGTGAAGGTTCCTGGTGGTGCCAAATCCAGCAGACGTCAAGTGTCCTGAATATATATATACTGTACATAGTGCTCGTACACATCATGCAATAAAGTCCAAAGGTCTGTTGAATCCTCCTTTTCTGTTCATGTACTGCCTGCATCATAGACACAAAAGGAACAATGTTAGAGCAGGTGCCATTATCTATCACCATCAATATGGATTCGTTTATGCCAAGGAAAGCTGGGTGATGCCCATAGGGAACTCCTTGGTAGAATAGTCAATGGTAAGGGATGGTTTACACAGGAAGTTGACGCTTAGGGTATGTTCACATGGCGGAATTTACACTCTGTTTGTGACCATTGTAGGAGGCCAGCCACGATGGGATGCCAGTGCAGTGCGGCATTCTGCTTCGGATTAGGCCCCAATGAATGGGCCCAATCGGGAGGGGGCCTCGCATCGGGGCAAGATAGGGCAGCTCACTTCTAGCTAGCTAGTGGAAAAAAGAAGGGAGCGGCTCCCATTGAAGTCAATGGGAGCCATTTTTGGCAGCGGATTTTGAGGCGGATTTTGCGTCAAAATCCGCTGCCAAAAAATTAAGTGTGAACAGACCCTTAAGCAGAAAATTTCTGCTTCAGGAATGTGAAGCAGATTTCTGCTCAACAAAAACCAACACAACATTTTCTCAACATTTAGATCTCACAATGTACATTTTTCCCCTATCAGTATGTCTTGTAGAATGGGAGGAAATCCACACAAACACGAGGAGGACATACAAACTCCTTGCAGATGTTGTCCTTGGCAGGATTCAAACCCAGGACTCCAGCGCTGCAAGGCTGCAGTACTAACCACTGAGCCACCGTGTCGCCCCAGATGCTGAATTAGAAAAGGAATTTGGAGAAGAGTACCACTGTCTTTTGCGTTTATTGGGCAAATTCCATGCTGACAGAAAAGGGGCATTTTCTGCCTCCCACTCATTTTAATGGAAGTTCTCAGGTGGAATCGGCCGGAAAAATAAGAAGGACACTTACATTTAACACTAGCTGGAAAAAAAAAGGAAACTATTGTCTCTTATAGAAATGAATGGGAGGGAGATTTTAGGTGGATTCTGCCTTAAATTTAGCATCCAATTCCTATGTGTGAACCACCCCTAAAGATGCCTAGTTATATAGATAAGACAAGGAAAGTCCAGTCCATTCACGAGTCTGATCTGGACAGCAGCAATGTCTATCAGGCTGAGGACACACAGGCAGTGCTCACAGCTGGTTAGCCACCACAAATGCCCTTGCGGCTATCCTGTTGTGCTCATACATTGTAAGTTCTTTTGAGCAGGACCCTTGCTTCTGTTGTTTGATATATTAGATATTATTTTCCTACATGGTGATGTCTGACATTATCTGTTCATGTACACTATGATTTGTGAAGTGTAGAATATATTTGTGTTATATAAATATGCAGATCATCATTGGCGTATTACTCTGTGTGATGTGGACAGTCCTAGCAGTGACCCACTCAGATGAATAGGGGAAACATAACTGCAGTAGAGATCATTCCTCCCTCTGTTTGCATTAGTCTGGGCAATCAGTTCAAAGCAAACAAAGGCCGATCAATGTGTTTCTCGTCAATTGGCACTTCAGGGGCCGAGATCTAGCTGAGGACTACAGATGACAACGAGTGCTCTGGCAGATGTGGCCAAAGGTGCACCAAGAGGCTCATTTGTATACATATTAGGGTGCATTCACACTGAGTAAACGCTAGCTTATTCTGAACGTAAAACACGTTCAGAATAAGCGGCGTCTAAAGCAGCTCCATTCATTTCTATGGGAGCGGGGATACGAGCGCTCCCCATAGAAATGAATGGGCTGCTTCTTTCACTCCGTGCAGTCCCATTGAAGTGAATGGGGAGTGCCGGCGTATACGGCAAGCTCTGCTCATGCCGAGCCGTACACGCCGGCACTCCTCATTCACTTCAATGGGACTGCACGGAGTGAAAGAAGCAGCCCATTCATTTCTATGGGGAGCGCTCGTATGCCGGCTCCCATAGAAATGAATGGAGCTGCTTTAGACGCCGCTTATTCTGAACGTGTTTTACGTTCAGAATAAGCTAGCGTTTACTCAGTGTGAATGCACCCTTAAAATGTATTTTCTCTGCATCAAGTTTGCACTTTGACACAAAAATGTATGTACCATATACCACTGACCACCCCCGTAAGAGCATATAAGTGGTTTACAACACCTTTTGATGGTGTCAGATTGCCTATTACAGGGTTTTACCAGGAAATCTAGACATGGCCCCTATTTATGACACTCAATGTTATCTCCGCTATACTGGTTTAGCCATTGTGACTTGGTCCTAAGCAATATTCTCACAATGACAGAATAATCCAATTGCCTCTGATCTTTTGTACATGTGCTTTCACTCATGTGTGCCTGACAGTGTTGCTTGGCAACCCCAGTGTAAGCGGGTGTGCAGGGCGGCCTCCATGTCATCTCAGCTATTATTTTCTGTGATTCCCACAGAGAGATGTTCCAGGGAATTGTATTAATATTCTCTAAGTAGCAGCTATACATTAAACATGGTCCTATTACTACAGGGCGTCATGTACAAGTAACAAAACGGGTTAAACTTAATCAAAGAAGCTGCTAATGAACTAATAGTACAAGCAAACCCAAAACAAACTATGTAGATGGGAATAATGGGAAAATCAGTCATTTTAAACCTAGCATAATAGAGAGAAATACGTGCTACGCCAAGCCTATTTGTTTGGGGCACAACATTTGTAAGGCACTGGTTTTAAAGGGAGTCTGTCAGCAGTTCCGATCCCTGCTAAAAAAACAAAAACAAGGAGAGCAATGAAAATATACCTGAGGTTCTGGATAAGCAGGTTGCATGACCAAGAAATCCTGCTTTCATGTCCCCAGGGCCATGATTTCCATTGCAGGGAGGGGCCCAGGGGTCTTGGTAGTGAAGGCATCCCTCCCTTCTAGCATCCCAAACACAAAACTTCTAGAACTGTACATGGATAATTACTTTGCCCTCCCAGTCAGAGACCTCTGTGCCCTGAACAAAAAGGGGGCACCTCCTGGATACGTGAAACCACAGGACCTGGGGTTTCTGTCACTTTATTGTTTATCACTAGAGATGAGCGAGTACTATTCGAAACGGCCGTTTCGAATAGTACACACCCATAGCAATGAATGGAGTCGGCCGGCACGCAGACGGGGCCGGCGTCCTGTTGCTTAACCAACCGCATGCCAACTGCCTCCATTCATTCCTATGGGTGCGTGCTATTCGAAACGGCCGTTTTGAATAGTACTCGCTCATCTCTATTTATCACCTAACCTTTGGATAGGTCATCAACAGCAGATTGGTGCGCCCCGAGAGCCCCCCATGCATACTCCATGTCCGCCTGGACCGAGGATCCATTCACGACTATTGGAGCCCTATACAAGTAAATGAAGTGCCAGACAAATATGCAAGATGCCCTTCAGTCACATGAAGGATGCAGAAGGGGACTCTGTGCATCTGCCTGTCTGATCCCTGCAATCTGATACTTACTCCCTATCCTATGCATAGTGGATAGATAGAAGTCTGTAATGACAAAACCTCTTTATGATGCAACACTGTGAGCCAGAATTCCTGCATATTTTTTTATGCAAACTAAGCCAACAAATATGTGGTTTGAAGTCAGAATAGATGGTCTAAGAAGCTTCAGCCATTGTTATACATGTAGTGTTAAACCCTGTACACATGCATGGCCTTACCTGTATTTTCTTTTCTGAGACACATTTATGGCATATGCATTAACAGATCCATCTACTTTTTTCCCCTGAGAAGAGAGAAAAGAAAATCAATCAATTAGCAATATGAAGAAAAGTTGCCTAAAATGGTTGTCTATCCACAGCAAGTTCCCCCTTTTCCAAAGGATTGGGGGTAACTTGCTGATCGGTAGGTGTCCCACTATTTTGATATTATTTGATACATCTTATACAGCAGTGAGTAAGAAGCTGTGTAGACTCCTTGCACATGGTTCAGCCGTATGCATCAGCAGTCAAAAACACATAACCACAATCTAAAGGCCGCTCAGTTAATGGATGTGAACTTGCTCACATTGTATATTTCCATTATTTCTCTTCCATGTCATCCTGTCTGTCATTGCCATTGGCTAAAAGATATGTCATTCACTATTGCTGACACATGAATAACCAAAATCAGATTCCGTGACATATAATTAGGGGGTATGGCCTGTAAAACAGCAGAGTTTCCTCAAATAATAGTTCATTAATCGTAAATCGAGGTAAAATGTTCAATTAACCGTGCTTTTGGTCCTAATCGTCCAGCCGTACTCGTACTCCAAATAGGATCATTCTGAGGCATCTTTCTTATAACTCTATGCTGTGTTATACCTACTAGGAATTTGTGATTAAACTGACAACTTAGGTTTACTATATTGTTAACGCCCAGCTGTCAACTTACTCATAAATTTCGGGTAGGAATGACAGAGGAATAATGCATCCCAAAGGTATGAGAAAATATACTCGACGCCATGTACTGTAACACAGTGGTAATGAAAAGTGTACACACTTCTAAGAAATGCTAAGAAAAAAAACCTGCCATACCTTTGTGGTGTCAAATGTGCTAAAACCCATCAACTTCATCATCTCAATCTCCTCTTCAGTCTTTCCTTCAAGATCCTCCGCTGTAGAAAAAGGTACACAATTCATCAACCAATACCATCAGAAGGATCCATACATATACATTTTATCATAAAATTCACTTTCTTCTTTGTGCTCACCTGCGATCTGCCGCTCCTTGACCACTTTTGAATCTTTACCATCTTTCTTGTCATCATCACGCCTCTCCTTAAGTCTACCAGGTGAAGGGGAGGAGGACCTGTGCCGGCGTGGTGACCTACAAACAAAAACTCTTAGCTCTCCAAAATATATTTTACTGCAAAATGCTACCTACATTCTAAGTGAGGTCTAGAAAATGATATGATTCCACTACACCATGGGTGATAACACCTGCTGTTCAGTTTCCATACTGATAGCACAGCATCATTAGTATACAGCTACATACCTACACAGTAATCTAGATTTATATGCATTAGTTATAAGTGAGATCAGCAAACAGTCTAAGTGTATGGAGGCCTCTACTGCCCCTCAAAATCTGTTACTACTGTGCATGCTGGATTTCACCAGGTCCAATTCCTTCTACCCCTGGGGAAAAAAGCATTGCCAATGGGGTCTGGAGGGGACAGAAGTGTCCAACAGCAGCGATCTAACTCTTTCTCCTAATGTAGAACACTTGTGGCCATTCATTCTAAGTGTACATCATTATGAGGTAGGTGGGGTGGGGGTTTTAGCTGTCAGCTGTATATTTGAGAGTTATATGAGGGTCTGGTTAGAATAAGTCTGAAATACCACATCTCTATCCACTCTGACTGGCTGCATTGTAGAAGTAAAATTTACAAGGTAATCTGGGTGTGCAGAGATGATTTCCTATACAGAAAAAAAACCAGATTACAGTCTAACAGCAATGCAGATTAATGGCAGGAAACCTCAGCCTAGGAAAGCCTTATTGCAAGTCTCATGGGAATCAATAGACAAGCTGACATCCTGTCCCAATAATGAGGATATGGGGGGATATTTATTTAGCTTGCTTATATAGCGCCATCTTACTAACATGCTAATGTAGCAGCGGCAGATCTGGACACGTGACCCTGATTTTCCCCTACAATGTACCACAACAGCAGTTTTTTCACCCCGCTTGCCACTTTGTAAGATGGAGCAGGGCCAAAATCTATGCTAGGCCAGAGATTCTCAATAATTATGGCACATTTAGTACCAGTGGGGGGACAGATTAAGGCTGATGTACAGAACGACAGTCTTAATAAATTCCCCCTCCTCACTTGTAATATTACCTTCCTTACAATTTATGTCATGTCTTTTTCTAATGGGCCTGAGAACAGCAACATTTTGTTTTGTGGGATAATAAAGCAGATGCAGTATTGGTATAGCAATGTAACCTCTTGTAAATTTTCCTTTCACAACAAAGCCCCCTGCTGAAACTACAGATCGGCAGCCAACCCCATTCCCTGCACAATGAATGGCCCAGGATATGGCTGTGCAGGGATCCTAGAAGTCAGACTGTCACCAATCATAAAGTGATAATGATATGGCACGACTTTATAAGATGGAGAAATCTTAGGCATCCACTCAAACAAACTAAACACAAACCATACCTGGAGCGGCGTCTATGAGGAGAACGCGACCGGCTTCTCCGTCTCTCCCGAGACCTGGAGCGCTCACGTCTCCTCCTTTCGCGTTCTCTAGAAGTGGATCTGGAACGTCTGCGTTCTAAGGGAACAAAAAAAATCAAACTCTTAACTACATAAAAAGTTACCATAGGACAGAGGGAGGGGGATATGCATGAGAGGGCTTAGTAATGGTAAGGGAATGGCTGCTATTCAACTTTCTAAACTGCCTCCATGGATTTAATGGCCCATTCACACATTTTGGATTGTCTGACAAGATCCTGCAGACAAGTCCTCATCAAATCTGCTGCCACTCAACATCCAATGCAAGTGAATGGGGCATTTATACTCTTTATAAGATGAGAATACACCTTTAACTAGGGCTGGACGATTATAACCTTAATTAAATTCCTGATTAATTGGGCATTTTACCTTGATTAAAATTAATGGCAAATTAGGTAACGCTCCCTTTTAAAACACGGCCCTTTTACAGTGGGAGTATGTGTTGGGTGAACCTCATGAGATTTGTCTTGCGAAGTTCAACCAGCAGTTTCATCTGGACATGGCCAAACTGCTATTATATCCTGGAGTCTCTTTAGACCCCAAAGTATAATGAGAGGAGGTCCAGGAGAGGCAACAAAAGGGCAAACCCTGGTTCACATCTGCGTTCGGTATTCCATTCCGGGAGTCCAATGGATGTGAAAGGTCCTTTTTAACTTTTTTTTTATATGGAAAAGTGAAGGGATTTATACTTTTATTACTTCAGTTCATGTATTTTTTGACCCCTAGGTGTACCAGGACGTACAGTTACTTCCTGGTGCACTGAAAAAACATGGCGGCCACTCTGAAACAGAGCGGCCGCACTAGCTGCCGTGTTTCATACAGCAGGGACCTGGCAACATTGCCCATGATCAAAGATGACTCTGATCACTGGCATTTAACCACTCAAATGCCGTGGTCAAATGCGACCACAGCATCAGAGTGGTTACTTTCACTTTCTCTTTTCTTCTTGGTAATGGGATGTCCCCCTGCGTCCCGTTTCCATAACAGCCTGGAGCCTTCTGAAGGATCTCAGCACTGCCATAGTAATGTAACTAATCTCCCGCTACCTGCCCACACGTAACTTCAGATCCTCCAATGACCTCCTACTCCGCACATAAGACTGACCCCCACAATCACAGGCTTCAAGAAGGCGCTGAAGACTCACCTATTCAGGAAGGCCTACAACCTCCAATAACACTATCACCGCACTGCCATTTGTACTGTCTCCCCCTCCCCTTCTGTCTCTACCCCCCTTCCCTCATAGATTGTAGGCCCTCTACCCCACTGTGCCAGTCGGTCACTGTTAGTATTATATCTACCTGTATATTCTGTGTATTGTATGTAACCCCCAAATGTAAAGCACCATGGAATTAATGGCGCTATATAAATAAACAATAATAATAATAATAATAATAATAATAACTAGTGAAGCATGCCTGCAGTTAAAAAAAATAAAATAAAAGTTTTTCCAATCCAAATATAAAAAAAACCCTAAAAGTTTAAATCGCCCCCCTTTCCTTAGATCACACATAACTATAAATAACTGTGGACATAACCACATTAAGCATCCCCAAGAACGAAAACGCCAAAACTATTAAAATATACGTAAACACCGTATCAGGAATAATAATCAAAATGGCATTTTTTCGCCAAATTACCATCCTAAAAAAACGCAATTAAAAGTGATCAAAACAAAATACATTCCCCATCATGGTACCAATAAAAACTACGTATCGTCCCGCAAAAAGAAGACGCCTTACACTGAAGTATAAAAAAGTTATAGGGGTCAGAATATGGTGATAGGAACTTTTTTTTTTTGTTTGTTTCTTCAAAATTTAGAATTTTTTTCTAAAATGATTAAAACATGATACAAATTTGGTATCGACGTGATTGAGATATTCCCACAACAGCATGGGCTAGATCTGCCCTGTACACGCGCAGTGGTCTTCACTGTAGTGTATGGGGGTTATAGACACAGCTACATCCTATCTGGAGCATGGCAGGGGTCTGATACCAATGTCTGCTCTTACAAGTCCAATCCCAAACACATCAGGAAATGGTTAAGTCAGCCAATGTCTTATAGACATCCTCGGAGTACAGCAGTCACCATATAGAGCCTATAACTATACTATATACAGCCAGTATATGTGATATAGAAGTATATAGCACCCGGCTCTCACCTCTCCTCCTGTCCGGGGACCTGCTCCGGCTACGACCCATCTTCTCACTACACCGGAACAACAATCTGGAAACTTCCAGGCACTGCGCACACACATAAGCTTCCGCCTCACAACAAGGCCGCAGCGCGAAGGTTCCGGCCGGAAGTCACAATCTGTAGTGCGAGTAGGCAGGCTGTCATGTGGTGTAGGATCCTGAAGGGGGCGCAGAGCATCACAGCTCTTTATATAACGTCGGCTGTAAGTAGCGTAAAGGGGGACAACTCTGCCTGGTGGTATACGGCACGGGATCTGGTTTTGTGTCTGTGTTTGTAGTCGGCTCGTTGGCATTAGTTTGCTGCAGCATATAGTAGCAGCAATACAGATGAGCGCATGCCATAAACTATACAATCCCACAATACACATTTACCTGTGCCGGGGGTTTGCACCTTGAAGCATAGCATCTTATGGCTTACTCACACAAATAAGCCTGTGCCTGTGAATAGTAGGATATGAGGTATTTTTTCACGAATCAGACTCTCAGGTCTGTTCCCTCAGACTATGTGCACACAGCTGGGTACATGTGCCAGGTCCAGGGTCGGACTGGCCCACCAGGGGACGGGGAATCCCAAACATTCACTATTAGTCCTCATTATGGGGGCCTTTATGGGACCCTACCGAACCTCCACTGCCTTTTTTTTTTTTTTCCATAGGCAGTGGAGGTTCGGTGAGGCCTCTACCCAGGGCCGGTGTCAGCAGTGAGATGCTAAAGAAAGGGCTGAAGGAAGATGCTCTTGGGCTTAAAGGGGTATTCCCACGTCGCATACTCACCAGTCTTCGCTGCAGTAAATTCTCCTTTCTTCCGGCTTTAATTGGTGGGCGGGGTTACATATGCAAAGCCAGCGGCAAGAAGTCGTCGCTTCTATATCGCTGGCCCTGCGTGTGCACTGCTGATGCACTAGGCATCGGACGTACAGCGTTCACAATGTAATACAGACCTGGCATCCGCTGTAATAGGGAGGCGGATGCCGGGGAGTGTAGACGCCGGCACAGATGAAGCCAGCAGCGGCAGGAGCGATTCTGCTATTCCGCTCCTCCGCCCACCAAGAAGGTGCCAACACGAGACTGAATGGACAATGGTGGTGGACAACAGGATGCTGAGGACAGGCGAGTATGTTTTTTTTTTTTATTGTAAAAATTGGGTTGCTCCAATTCCTGGACAACATCTTTAAAGGATTTATCCATGTTTCTAATATTTATGGCCTGTCCTTAGGATAGACCATCAATATTACATCTGTGATGATAAAACAGCCAGGACCTCTGCAGATCAGCTCTTCCAGGACAGCGTGGCTACAGGTAATGGTAACATTTCTAGGAGCCGCGCTGTTCACTTTCCATACAGAGTGTAGCAGTAGGTTTAGGTAGTATGTTGTTGCACATTGTATGGTAGGTGAGCAACATGGCTCCTGAGATGTTATTACCTTTAGCCGCCCTGTCTCGGTATCGCTGGTCTGTAGGGGTCTTGGTGATTGTCACGGGATGGTTAGAGTCCGGCAATAGGCAATGTGTAATATATATTTCATGTGGAATGTATTCTCTAACCTGTTGTAAACATCAGTGTGTAGTTGGCTGATTCGGGTCTAGTGTGTTAGCACATTGTATGCAAATACCTCTAACTAGTGAGGACAATGGGTGGAGATAATCTGATCAGTGTCTCCAAGAAGATGTTGGACGGTGCATTGTCCATAGTAGACAGGGAGTCTGCTCTCCTTGGTATAGGTGAGGGGGGAAGGATCTGTGACTCAGCCCTTCCCACCCACAGATAGAGGAAGTAACAGTTTAGTATATAGTTGTAGCTGGAGTTAGTATGTGTTAGCCGGCCTGTGCACAGCTCTGTAGAGAGCCAGAATTTAGTTACAGGACCAAGGAGCCAAAGCTATCATTGGATTGTGACTTCTGTGGACTTATTGTTGTTACGGTTGATGTGACCGCCGCCGGCTACTAACTTTGTGGATTACAATAAATTGCTGTTGTCTCCTGACCTCTTGCGTCCGTGTTGATTCAAAAGACCATCCGGAGGAAGACGTATACCTTTGCTCCGTGACAACTGGTTGGCAGCGGTGGGATCAACAGCGGACAGCGAGATGGACTACAGCAGCCCAGCGATTAATGGAGCCACAACCTCAGAATACAGGAACTGGACTATGGCAAGTCTACAAGTAAGGGCCCAGGAACTAAACCTGAGTTACCAGGGAAGAACGAAAGAGCAACTGATCGAGGCACTGGAGGAGATGACCCTGCAAAGCGACCATGAGGAGGGCTGCCCCCAGGAGACTGGAGAGATACGGGAGTGGCAGGTACAGACCCAAAAGAGCAGATGGGTTGTTTTGTATGAGGAGGAATTGGCAGTGCTGGGGCTAGAAGCAACTGCAGAGCAAAGGAGTAGAGCGTTACAGAGGGCTCAGGAAACGGAGAAGGAGGAACAGAGAATGGCGCATGAAAAGGAAAGAATGGCGCATGAAAGGCGAATGGCTGAGATAACTAAGAGGAATTATAATCAAACGTCGACCCCCAGCCCAACAGTGAGAGAACCACCATATGTCTCCCATAAACACTTCAAGACCTTTGATGAAGCGGCTGGGGATGTTGATGGATATTTTCAGGACTTCGAACACCAGTGCCACCTGATGGAAGTCCCAGAGAAGGATTGGGTCCGGTATCTGGTGGGGCACCTACGAGATGGGGCTGCGGAAGCTCTCAGAGCTATGGACCCTAGTGATCAGCGGGACTATGAGGCCATTAAAAGAGCGGTGCAGAAGTATTATGCAGTCACTCCAGAGACCTACCGAGTTCAGTTCCGCTCTTTGTCTTACAATGGGGGAAGCTCCTTCCACATGTTCGCCCACAAGTTGAAGCAAGCATGCAAGCGCTGGCTAGAAGGAGAGGAGGCTGTCACAGTCGATAAGATCCTCCAAGTCATACTTAAGGAACAGTTCTTTTCCCAGTGCCCCGCTGAGATCCGTGAGTGGGTGCTGGAACGGAACCCAGCCACAGTGGAGCAAGCTGCTTCTCTTGCAGATGAGGGCCTGACCATCAAGCCACAGTGGAAGAGGTTGTTTGCAGAGGAGCGGAAAACTACCACAGTCCGCCAGACACCCTTCAGCCAGCCACCCACCTTTCGTGTCCGGCCTCAGGATTACAATTCCCCCTCTACCCCTGCCCCAGCCCATCGGCCTCCAGCTATGAACAACCCTGTCCCTAGACAACGACCCACTGGAAGAATGCTAGAGCGCAGATGTTTTGGGTGCGGGCGGCCTGGACATTTGCAAGCTAGTTGCCCTGCTAACATGGGGGCACGGGCCACCGTGGCATCCCGGCCTATTCACTACCTGGGAACCACCCCTAGGACAGAAAGTTTGGCCCCATTTCCAGATGACTCCATGAATGACCCATCGGTTCCACCTCCAGGGGTCTATGGGATTCAGCCTTCCGCCACACATCCCGCAAACCTTCAGAGGAAGCACTTGCAGGAGGTCCTACTGGATGGCCGAACAGTTGTTGGATTCCGGGACTCGGGAGCTTTCCTAACGGTAGCGGACCCCCGAGTTGTGCGACCCGAGGCCCTAGAGGAGGGCCCTGGCATTTCTATCAAGTTGGCAGGGGGTACTCGGAGACGTATTCCTAAAGCTACCGTGGAACTCGACTATGGTTATGGACCAAAACGATGCACAATTGGTGTGATGAGCGGGCTGCCGGCCGATGTTCTGTTAGGCAACGATGTTGGAAATCTACAGTGCCACTTTGTGGGAGCAGTGACCCGAAGCCAAGCTCAGAGAGACGCCAACATGGATCGACCGGATTTTCTGCCAGATGCCAGCCCTTCAAACCTACAACTTTACCATTCAGTACCGCCGAGGGAACCAACACCAGAACGCAGATGGGTTATCCCGGCAGGAGGACATATGAGCTATAGAGACTGATGTGCATTCCCCAATTTACCTGTGTAGGCCAATTGTGTCATGCACATGTTTTGAGAGGGGGAGGGGTTGTCACGGGATGGTTAGAGTCCGGCAATAGGCAATGTGTAATATATATTTCATGTGGAATGTATTCTCTAACCTGTTGTAAACATCAGTGTGTAGTTGGCTGATTCGGGTCTAGTGTGTTAGCACATTGTATGCAAATACCTCTAACTAGTGAGGACAATGGGTGGAGATAATCTGATCAGTGTCTCCAAGAAGATGTTGGACGGTGCATTGTCCATAGTAGACAGGGAGTCTGCTCTCCTTGGTATAGGTGAGGGGGGAAGGATCTGTGACTCAGCCCTTCCCACCCACAGATAGAGGAAGTAACAGTTTAGTATATAGTTGTAGCTGGAGTTAGTATGTGTTAGCCGGCCTGTGCACAGCTCTGTAGAGAGCCAGAATTTAGTTACAGGACCAAGGAGCCAAAGCTATCATTGGATTGTGACTTCTGTGGACTTATTGTTGTTACGGTTGATGTGACCGCCGCCGGCTACTAACTTTGTGGATTACAATAAATTGCTGTTGTCTCCTGACCTCTTGCGTCCGTGTTGATTCAAAAGACCATCCGGAGGAAGACGTATACCTTTGCTCCGTGACAGTGATGAACCCCTAAAAACAATTCCACTGGTGGGCCCTAGACACCCCAGTCCGATCCTGCTGCTGGCATCGGTCCTAGGTAGAGGCTTTACCGAACCTCCACTGCCTAATGAAAAAAAGGCAGTGGAGGTCCGGTAGTTTCCCATAAAGGCCCCCATAATGAGGACTAATAGTGAAGACTTGGGGCCCACCGGGGGAATCCCCGATCCCCCGGTGGGCCAGTCTGACCTTGGGTGTATATTGTGAAGAGGTTTTTCTTTACTATGAAAAAATTTCTGCGAATATCCAGGACTTGGAGTCACCAATGTGCTTTATTTTTTTCTTTCCCTTCCAAGAACTGTTCATTTGGCCAAACTTGAATTTCTTTCCTTTTTTTCAGCCTAATGATGCTCTGCTTCACTTCCATTGAGAGGTCCTTTGATCACATGTTGTGGGTTCACCTCAACAGCTTCCAAATGGAAATGCCACACCGGAAATCATCTCCAGACCTTTTACCTGCTTGATTGATGATGGATTAAGAAGGTAATAGATCATGTAATCCATTAAATTTTCAGATAATTGTCCAATTACCTTTTGGTTCCTTGAAAGAGAAGCAGCTACATATTACAGAGCTGTAATTCCTAAACCTTTCCTTCAAATAGGATGTAAATTTCCCCAATTTAAAGCTGCGAGTCTACACTTATAATCAATATGGGCTTTAACTATATCTTGAATATGTTTTAGTAAGCAGCTAAAATACCAAAATTTGTCAGAGTCCAAATACTTCTAGACATAACTGTATAGATGTTGTGAGAAAGTGACAGGCAGAGTGCGGAAGTCCAGATATATCAGCCCCAGGTTTCTGACATGTGTGTGGTCCAGGGCGGGTAGACCCTTGGCTCATTACTGGGTCAGGGCTCGTTCACATCAGCGTTGTGAACTCCGTAGTTCAGGTTTCCGTTTCCTGCCTAAAACAGAGGCAGGAGACGGAAACCTTCAGGAGTCTCTCTCACCCATTCATTTGAATGGGTGAGAGAGATGTCCGGCCGTGAGCGGCGGTGAGCGTTTTATGCTCTCCGCCGCGAAACCGGGTTTTATAATCCGGACACAGAGTCGGACATGCAGTACTCTGTGTCCGGATAAAAAAATCCGGTTTCGCGGCGGAGAGCATAAAACGCTCACCGCCGCTCACGGCCGGACCCGGTCTGTGCTTTCCGTCTTCTGGCATGCAGAAGACGGAAAGCACAGAACGGAAAGAAGAACGCTGGTGTGAACCTAGCGTCAGAAAAAAGCTGCAGATCCTGCATTGTGTGCAGTTCCAAGGGGTGAAAGGAGGTGTATGGTTCTGTCTTGTAACCCTGAGTCCGATAAGACTATATTGCACCTGTTATGGTTAGGTTATCAGTTCTGTTTAGTTAGTGGCTCAGACGAGCAGCTCTTTCTTTTGTTTTTCCCTGAAGTTAAGGCTGTATTTTGTTTTGTCTATTTTGTGCCTAAAGTCAAAGTTTATGTATTTTCAAGGTTTTTTTCCTAAATAAACCAGTTTTTGCTGTATACTTTGTGTCCCTGTCTTGACTGCTAGGGTCCGCACCACTGCTTCTACCGAGCTAACTTCCTCACAGTGTGTAATTATATATATATACCGTATTTTTCGGACTATAAGACGCACCGGACCATAAGACGCAAGGTTTTAGAGGAGGAAAATAGGGAAAAAAATTTTTTTAAGGAAAAAAAATTGGTGAAATATTTAATAACCTAATAATATAATATTTCACCAATGTAAATAGAACCGGGGGCTTTCGGACACAGGGATACCAAATGTGTATTTGTTTCACAGTAATGTTTTTGTTTTATATGTATTCTAGGGATATGGGGGTGATTTGAACATATATCTCTATCTATCTATCTATCTATCTATCTATCTATCTATCTATGTATCTATCTATCCGTCTATCTGTCTGTCTGTGTCTGTCTGTCTTTCTGTCTATCTATCTATCTATCTATCTATCTATCTATCTATCTATCTATATCTAATCTATCTCATCCATGGATGGAAAGAGACACCCTGCAATGAAGCTATGCAAGAAGGGAAAAAGGGGCGGGCCAGCGGGTGAAGGAGGTGTGGTTTTCTAAGCAAACTTGAAAACATGCCTCTTTCACCCATCTGGCTCGTCCCTCCTTCACTGCCTCTCACATCTTGCTCCGGCAATGAAGCCACACAGACAGGGAAGTAGGGGCGGGCCAGACGGGTGAAGGAGGCGTGGTTTCAAGCTTGCCGAGAAAACCACGCCTCCTCCTCCCGTTTGGCCTGCCCCTCCTTCCCTGTCTGTGTGGCTTCATTGCCAGAGCCAGATCTGAGAGGCAGTGAAGGAGTAGCGGGCCAGACGGGAGAAGGAGGCGTGGTTTTCTCGGCAAGCTTGAAACCACGCTTCCTTCACCTGTCTGGCCCGCCCCTACTTCCCTGCCTCTCATATCTCGCTCCTGCAAAGACGCGACACAGACAGGGAAGGAGGGGCAGAGCAGGCAGGCACCGTGCTGCTCTCCTTTTGATTCACACAGACGGGACACAGACGCTGCACACGCTGCATTCGGACTATAAGACGCACACACATTTTCCTCCCATATTGGGAGGAAAAAAAGTGCGTCTTATAGTCCGAAAAATACGGTATATATATATATATATATATATATATATATATATATATATATATATATATATATATAATGTATGCATACACACTGCTCAAAAAATAAAGGGAACACTCAAATAACCTCCTAGATCTGAATGAATGAAATACTCTAATTGAATACTTTGTTCTGTTCCAAAATGGAGTCTAATTACAACAAAATCACACAAAAATCATCAATGGAAATCAAATTCATTAATCAATAGAGGCCTGGATTTGGAGTCACCTCCAAAACTAAAATGGAAAAACCCACCACAGGCTGATCCAACTGTGATGTAATGTCCTTAAAACATGTCAAAATGAAGCTGAGTAGTGTGTGTGGCCTCCACGTGCCTGTATGACCTCCCTACAATGCCTGGGCATGGTCCTGATGAGGAGTATAATGTCCCATTACTCATTATAATGCTCTATTGTGGCCCCTTTGCACAGAATAATGTCCCGTAGTGGCCCCTCCACACAATATAATGTCTCAGGGTAGCCCCTGCACACAGTATAATGTCTCATAGTGGTCCCTACACAGACTATAATGCCCTATCATGGCCCAGTATAATGTCCCATAGTAGCCCCTCCACATAGTATAATGTCCTATAGTGGCCCCTTCACATAGTAAAAGGTCCTGTTGTGGCCCCTCCACACCACATATTGTCTTATAGTGAACCCACCACTTAGTAAAATGTCCCATTTTGGCCCCTCCACACACTATAATGCCCTATAGTGGCCCCTCCACAAACTATAATGCACTATAATGGTCCCTCCACCCACTATAATGTCCTATAGTGGCCCATGCATTCTTTATGAATGTTCCAAAATTTCAGACGTTCACCCCAGATTTTTGTGGGTTCATCACCCATAACCCATCATTATACTCTGGGGTCTGTTTAGTGTTACCTACCCCTCCTGGCTCTGGGCTCCGTCTTCTGACATTTTCATGTCTTTGAAGCATCCTGAACGATGCCAATGTAATGCCATGTGGGTCACGTTAGTGTCTTTTGCGTCATGATGCCAGTGTGACTGCTGAGGCCCAATTGCAGGCCTTCGCAGTCTCTGATGTCTTTCGTGATCTCTCTAAGACCAGAAGAGGCCAGAAGACCCATATTGGAGCCCAGGAAACTGGGCCAGGCTGGCATCATGAAGCGCAATGACACCTGAATAACCCACATCTATGCCAAAATTGAAGAGGGCTGAAAACATCAGGGAGTGCGCTGGAGCTCAGGAAAGGTAAGTAATACTGAGGTTGGATAAAGACATTAGTCCATCAAGTCCAACCTATAACCCTACAGTGTTGATCCAGAGGAAGGCAAAAATCCCCATGAGGCTCATGCCAATTGCCCTATTTCAGGGGAAAAAATTCCTTCCTGACTCCAAATCTGGCAGTCAGTATAAAAACCCTGGATCAACGTGTCCTTAAAATCTAGAGTCCATAACCTGTAATATTTTCTCTTCAAGAAAGGCATCCAGGCCCACTTTGAACTTGAGTATATACGGTAAGTTATTTTTCTGGTTCTTCTTGTATATTTCCTGTATTTGGCTACATTGAGAATAATAATATTGTATATGGTTGAATGACAAGTAGGTTAAATAATGTTTCCTCTGGTTTTCTTGGAAGACATGAATTCATTATATTGGTTCCTCATGGAAATCAGATGTATAAACTGAGGAGAACACTCCCTTCGCTCCTGTCCTGCCCCTCTAACTGGCCCCCGCACAGCATAACGCACAATTTACACACACAATAATGCCCCAAACTGGCCTCCAGACAGGATTGTGTACTGACAGTATTGTGTCCCATAGTGGCCCCACCACATAGTATAATGTTCCATAGAGGCTCCTCTGCACAGTGTTATGTCCCACAGTGACCCCTCCACATAGCATCATGTCCCTTAGTGAACCCTCAATACAGTATAATGTCCCATGGTGGACCATCCACATAGTATTAGGCCCGAAGACTGCAGGGAGTCACACCGGAGCACAGGAGAGGTGAGTAACACTGATTTTTATGTTCGCTCATCTCCCTTGGCCCTCTGATCATTATACTCTGGGGTCTAAAGAGACCCAAATGTATAATAATAGCAGTATTTGTTGGCGTTTCACCCAAAAAATTCTCTGGCCGTGGGCCCGCAGTCTCACTCACTGATCCTACACACTTCTGCTTCTCCTTCTGCCTTTCAGGGGGCCCAAGCGACGTGATATGAGATGCAGAAGTGTGGATCGATAAGTAAATAGGGCCCGTCACCTGCTAGGGTTACTCAAACAGGTAATGGATATTTAAAAAAAAAACAAAAACCTGAGGTCCCGGGCCCTGTGGCAGCCGCTACTGCTTCTACCACGGTACTTACGCCACTGGCTTGTCTCCATACTATGCTGCCGCTAGGGACCATGAAAATGAGGGTTAGAACACATATGTGGATATCTGAATGTTAAAGTGTTGTTACTGGAGAAATAAAGGAGAGGACACAAAGTTACTGTCTAATAATAATAAGTCATTATTTATTTCTAACAATTAATATTATTGCAATCACAGGGAAAAATAACGCTAAACTAGATCCCTATTCCTAAAGCTGTTGATCCAGAAGAAGGCGAAAACCTCTGGACACGTTCAGCCAATTTGTGTCCCAGAGGGAAAATTCCTTCTTGACCCCGGGAAAAGGCGATCAGTCCGAGGACCCTGGATCAAAGCTGCTGAAGCCTATTGTCATTTATTACTATACTTAGTTATCCTACATACTGATATAATATGTTTGTTGCTTTTTTATATTATTCTTATTATTACATTGTACTATGGTTACTTTTATTACTATACTATTAGTACTCTTAGTATATTATCTTATGTATATATTTACTACTATTATATTATTATTATTACTAATATTTCTTTTATATATCTACTATGAACTCTAACCTATCCCTAAAGCTGTTGATCCAGAAGAAGGTGAAAACCTCTGGACACGTTCAGCCAATTTGTGTCTCAGGGGGAAAATTCCTTCTTGACCCCGGGAAAAGGCGATCAGTCCGAGGACCCCGGATCAAACCTGCTGAAGCCTATCTTTTTAGATTATTCTTTTTATTACATTGTACTATGGTTACTTTTATTACTATACTATTAGTACTCTTAGTATATTATCTTATGTATATATTTACTACTATTATATTATTATTATTATTACTAATATTTCTTTTATATATCTACTATGAACTCTAACCTATCCCTATTCCTAAAGCTGTTGATCCAGAAGAAGGCGAAAACCTCTGGACACGTTCAGCCAATTTGTGTCCCAGAGGGAAAATTCCTTCTTGACCCCGGGAAAAGGCGATCAGTCCGAGGACCCCGGATCAAAGCTGCTGACGTCTATTGTCATTTATTACTATACTTAGTTATCCTACATACTGATATACTGTAATATGTTTGTTGCTTTTTTAGATTATTCTTATTATTACATTGTATTATGGTTACTTTTATTACTATTCTATATGTACTCTTAGTATATTATCTTATGTATATATTTACTGCTATTATATTATTATTATTATTACTAATATTTATTTTATATATCTACTATGAACTCTAACCTATTCCTATCCCTAAAGCTGTTGATCCAGAAGAAGGCGAAAACCTCTGGACACATTCAGCCAATTCGTGTCACAGAGGGAAAATTCCTTCTTGACCCCGGGAAAAGGCGATCAGTCCTAGGACCCCGGATCAAACCTGCTGATTCCTATTAGAAATATACTATATATTATGTGTATTAGGCAAATTATAATTAATATTTTCTTATTAGTATTACTCTATCTATAATTTTTTGTGTGTTTTTTTGCTGTTATTATTTGACTACTTTTATAATATTACATTTATTATTGCTATTCTATTTCTTGGGATTTTAGTAAATTATTCCTCCTAAAGTTATTGGTTTTATTTCTATATTGCTCTAATAATACATTAAGTCCTAGCCCTAAAGCTGTTGATCCAGAAGAAAGCGAAAACCCCTGGACATATTCGGCCAATTCATGTCACAGGGGGAAAATTCTTTCTTGACCCCGGGAAAAGGCGATCAGCCCTAGGACCCCGGATCAAAGCTGTTATAGATAATATCTAATTAACCTTAATAATGATATTATTATATACTATTGTTTCTAAGATTATTATTATACTATTACTATTATTCCTATTCTATAATTGGGCCCTAATTACTATGACTATTAATGTGACTATAATTAATATTACTATAGGTGCTGGTGTTATTACATTTTGGTGGGATTATACATTACCTGCACCACTGATGGAAGAGAAGGTTCGCCATTATGTTCTTCTTTCCTCCGAGACTCCTGTGGATGTAGTGGAGGAGAGAATGGCGGTGAGTCCTTGGTCTTCTGTCCTCTCTCTGGTCTTGAGGTTTCTGGCTGGTCTCTCCCTCATTCCTTGTCTCTTCATCTTCCTCCTTCTTCCTATTCATCTCTTCTTCCTCTTCATTGGACTTCTTCGGGGTCTTCTCTTCTTTTTCTTCCCACTTCCTACTCACCTCACACTTTTGTTCCTCTAGTTGAATCCTTGTTGTCTCTTCCTTCTTCTGTTGGCGCAGCCCAGGCTCTTCCTCATCCAGTGGAAATGGCAGGTATTTCTCCTGGGCTTTGCGGTTTGTCGGCATGAGGCGCTCCTTCTTGTAGAGAGGTGACGGCAGGAACATCCTGGAGTAGGTGAGGATTTGTCTCTCTCTTTGAATCCTCTTCGTCTCTTCTTTCTCCTCTTGGCGCAGCTCAGGTTCTTCCTCCTCCAGTGGAAAGGGCAGGTATTCCTCCTGGGCTTGGCAGCTGGTTGGCATGAGGCGCTCCTTCTTGAAGAGAGGTGATGGGAGGAACTTCATGGCATAGATGAGGATTTGAAGATCTCTCTGCTCCATGTTGAAGGGATAAGCTGAAGAGAGAACAAAACCAGATAATGGGATCAGTCATAAGATATACAGTAACCTTTATGCACAAAAAAATTACAGCAAAATTACTTTAATCCACCATCAATGCAGCCTGCTAGGTGCTGGATTATCAGATATGCTGGGTTATTGGATTAGCATGAAAAACATATAAACAATCAGTTTCATCAATGACATTATGGAGCTAAAAATACTCACTTGAGAAGTGTCCCAGTCCATATACGCGCTCCTGGCGGCGGTAGATGTGCTAAGGAGAAGAGAATACAGTAAGTGTCATTTATCAGGGATCAGGGATGGAGCAGAGGACAATAGGACAAGGGATCAGGTTATAATGAAGACACTGACCTCCATATCTCTGCGATCCGTAACTGTCCAATCCGTAGCAAAATCTGTAACCTCAAACACAGACTTAGTCACAGATCTGATAAAGACTCAAACACTGACGTTTTCCTCATGTCCTGATAGGGGGTGTATGTCCCGGTGTCACCCCCTGTAATGAAACGTTGATATACTATTAATGCTCCTATGACACCTATTAATGCTCCTTAGTAGCCCCTAGACACCTAACAACGGCCCCCAATGGCACCTAGGCAATTAATAATGCTGCCCAATGGTTTTCACATTCCTAATAATGTTCCCCAGTGGCCCTCACACACCTAGCAATGGCCGCAGACACCCAGTACAGCTCCTCAGGGGCCCCCAGATAATGTTAGGACACAGATAATGTTGAATTAAGACATGCGGCCATCTTCCCACCAGGTTGCTGCGGCACTGTGTTTGGAATAATCTGATTTACCTCCATGTCACGGCAGAAGCCTAGTGTATGGTCTACTAGGATGGGAGCAATATCAGGACATATACAGCTAGCTCCCCCTAGTGGTGACGTATGTCATGTCCCATATATTAAAGCACTGAAGTCCTCATCAGGTTCCTGATAATGTGAATGAGGCCTCATGGGAGATAAATCCAGGCCCGTCCTATCAGACGATGGGGTGTCAGATCTTACCTGCGTCCGGCGTCTTCACCTGCGGTTGTCCTGTAATAGACTGAACGCAACTGGCAGTTGTTTTTTTTTCTAACTCTTGTCCAGCGATCCCATTGGCTGCTGACCAGTGATGTAAAGTTAACCCTTTCATGGCCAGACACTTTTCTAGCATTTCTCTGCACATGCTGGTTTATTGGCCCTTTCTTATTGCTTAGGCTAGCAGAATAATACTTGCATCGCTTTTTACGTGACAAATATCTTATTAAGATGATTATTTCTCTTTTGTTTTATTAGGGATTAACTGTAAACACGTTAGAAAGTCCATCATATGTGCTGTATAGTAAACCAAGACTGGCACTACAAATCCAGCCATATAGTATTATTCTGCCCTTAAACATTGTCGGTTCATACTTGGGTTGACCAAACCGATTTTATTTTACAGGCCTATCCTCCAGTCCCTGATGCTGAATTCCTCAGGACCAGCAAGCACCAGATCCCCGGTGGGCCCCGAGCCTTGATTATCAGTCCTCATTTTCCCAATGCAGATGCATTGTTCAGGGGCCCGATCGGGATTTTCAGGGGCTGGGTCGGGTCCCTGTCCAGTGCATTTGCATTGACAAAATGAGGACTGATAGTGGTCAGGGGCCAGATCGATAAGCTCGGGGGCCCCAGGCTGCCGGCAGCACTGTAATGATTAAAGATGGCTGGCCGCTGACAGTTTCCCAGGGCCCTGACACACACAGAGGCCTCCTGCCAGTGGTATACTATCCTTATTAATATAAGGAAAGTATATATCGGGAGGACTGAGGACACCGGGGGCAACAGCTTCACCTATCGCTGACATCTTATGAAGAACTTTCTGTGTAACCCGGACTCCCCCCATCCCCCCCAGCAGTGCGTCATCCCTTACATCGTACTGTGTGGGCACAGAGAGGAGTCTGCTGTTCCACTTTCTGCTTCATAAATGTGAGTGTATTGTTTTCTATTTTGGTAAAATGTAATATTTAATATGTAAATGTGTATATTTGTTTAACCCTTAAGTACAAGATACAAATGTGCTTTATTAGCATTACCAAAGAGTAAAACATTTGGTGTTGCCAAAGCAAAAAGGGAGGGGGGTGGGTACAGGATTTGTTGGTTGGGGGTTTGAGTGTCCTTAGGCTCTCATCATTCTTGTTTCAGGCGTGTGGGTATCGGTGCGTATGGGGTAGATGGGTGATGGGGGAGTTTAGTGGTCTTTTGGGGGAGGAGTTTAATAGTCTATGGGGGGGTGGGGGTTTGATAGTCCATGTGTCTCATCTTCCTCTTAGTTGGTGACAGCTGGACACGTATTGGGCAGCGATCTCCACAGTGGCCTCTTCTTCTCCTAGTAGGATGTAGAGTTTCCTCTTCTCGTCTGCAGATATGAAGTCTGGGATGTGGGCAGAGAGTCTTTGGTAGTAGACGGCGCTCACAGCTGAGTATTTGGTGCAGTGTAGCAGGAAGTGGGTCTCGCCTTCTAGGGCCCCTTGGTCGCACTGCTGGCACAGTCTGTTCTTCCGTGGCTTGTACGTCTGCCTGTGTCGGCCTGTTTCAATCTCTAGGTTGTGGGCGCTCAGTCTGTACTGGCTCAGGGTCTGTCTGTGCTTGGGGTGGCGTATTCTCTCCAGGTAGGTGGCCATGATGTAGTTCCTTTGCAGGGATTGGTACACAATGAGTTTCTTGGAGTTATTTATTTCGTTTCTCCATTCTTCTGTGTACCGCTCTCTGTTTGCCTCTGTGGTTGCCTTTATTTCAGCCTTGGTCATCATCTGTTGGTGTTTTTGGTTTGGGGGTTGGCTGTTGTTTGGTTGGGGGTGTCTGGTTTGCTCAGGTCTCTATGGCTCAGCCAGGCTTGGTGGTGGTAGGAGTCGGGGTTGCTGCCCTGAATGTGCGCATGGAAAGCTAGTGCTCTCTTCTGTATGGTGAGCCATAGGGGGAGTCTGCCTAGCTCTGCCCTGCAGGTCATGTTGGAGGTACTGCGGTGGACATGGAGCAGGTGTTTGCAGAACTCCAGGTGGAAGGTCTCTGTTGGGCTAGTGTCCCATTTTGTCTGGTCTGGGTAGGTGGCTGGGCCCCAAACCTCACTGCCATAGAGAAGGATCGGGGAGATGACAGCATCAAATATCTTCATCCAGACCCTCACCGGTGGTTTGAGGTGGTACAGTTGTCTCCTGATGGCGTAGAAGGTTCTGCAGGCTTTTGCTTTCAGGGTTTCTATTGGTGCTTTGAAGCTTCCTGATTGGCTGAGCTCCAGCCCCAGGTAGGTGTAGCTGTTGGTTTTCTCCAGTGTGGAGCCGTTCAGTGTGAATTGTGGGGTGAGGGCTTTGTTGTGGCCCTTCTTCTGAAATACCATGACTTTGGTTTTCTTGTGGTTGATGGGTAGAGCCCATGTGGTGCTGAATTTTTCCAGCACTGACAGGCTTTCTTGGAGGTCTTTCTCGGTGGGGGACAGGAGTAGGAGGTCGTCGGCATACAGCAGGAACTTCACCTAACGGTCATTCGGGGTGAGGCCTGGTGTTGGTGAGGCCTCCAGGGCTGTAGCCAGTTCATTGATATAGATGTTGAAGAGCGTTGGGCTCAGGCTACAGCCTTGTCTGACCCCTCGGGCCTGTTGGAAGTATGCTGTCCTTTTCCCATTCACCTTCACACTGCACTGGTTTCCGGTGTAGGAGCTCTTGATGACGTCGTACGTTCTTCCCCCTATTCCACTCTCTAGGAGTTTTAGGAGCAGGCCTGGGTCCCATACTGAGTCGAATGCCTTCTTGAAGTCCACGAAGCAGGTGAATATCTTGCCTCTTCTGGTGTTGTGGACGTGCGTCTTGATGAGGTTGTGCAGGGTGTAGATATGGTCTGTGGTGCGGTGGTTTGGCATGAACCCTGCTTGGCTCTTGCTGAGGACCCCGTGTTGTGTGAGGAAGGTGAGGATTCTGTTATTGATGATGCTGTTGAACAGTTTCCCCAGCGTGCTGCTGACGAAGATCCCTCTGTAGTTGTTGGGGTCATATTGGTCTCCATTCTTATAGATGGGGGTTATGAGGCCTTTGATGCAGTCTTGTGGGAAGTGTCCTGCATTGAGGATGAGGGCTTTGCCAGTGCCGCGTGTATTGCTGGAGGGCTGTATTTGATTATCTCTGGTAGGATGCCGTCAGGGCCACTGGCCTTTTTGCCTTTCAGCAGGACAATTCTTTCCTGTATATCTTTTATGGTGATTGGTGAGTCCAGAGGGTTCTGGAAGTCTTTGATGGCTTTCTCCATGTCCCTCAGTTTGGTGATTATCTGTTGCTGTTCTGGAGTTAGGTCTTCTTCAGGGATATTTTTGTAGAGACCTCTGAAATAGTTGAGCCAGATGTTGCCATTTTGGATGTGGAGGGAGTTTTTCTTGGGCTTTGTGCCCATGTGGTGCCAGGTCTCCCAGAATGAGCTGTCCTGGAGGGAGTCCTCGAGTTGCTCTATTTTGTGGGAGAGGTACCTCTGTTTCTTCTCTTTGAGGGTGCCCTTGTATCGCTTGCGCAGATTGTTGTAGGCTTCCCTCGCCTCCTTGTTGTTGGGCTCTCTGTGTTTTTGGTTGGAGGTTGTTCTTAGGGTACTGCGTAATGCTCTGCAGTCGCTGTCGAACCATTTGTGGGACTGTTTGTTGGTTTGTCTTATTGGTTTGGTTCGTTTCAGGCCTGCTAGTTCTGCTGTGGTCTGTAGGATGTACTTGAGATCCTTCACAGCTCTGGTGACTCCCTGTTGGTCTGGCTGATACGTGTTTGTAGGGAAGTTTGTGAGCAGTGTCTTGATTTCGGGTCGTTCGTTGCGTTGGTATATTCCATGGCCTGGTGGTTGGCCCATTTGAAATGTCTTGGTAGGTTGTAGAGGCCGGTCTGTTGGGGCTCCCGTGGGGTGTTTTGTTCATGTGTCTCATGTAGAGCAGGATCTGGTTGTGGTCTGATAGGTGAGAGTCAGGGGCGATTGTGAACTCTTCAATGTCTGACAGGTCGGCGTCTGTAATGGCGTAGTCCACTACGCTGTTGCCCACTTGGGAGTTTAGTGTGAAGCGTCCTATGGAGTCGCCTCGTATCAACATCCGTTCATTATGTATAGACCTAGGCTGCGGCACATGTTCAGCAGTTGTCTCCCACTCTTGTTGACAATTCTGTCCTGGCTGTTTCTTCTTGTCTGTGTGGGTTCTAGGTGGTGGATCTCACTTATGTGGGTTGTCGCCAGGGGGCAGGTAGTCTATCTCTGTGCCTGTTCTTGCATTGAGGTCTCCGCATATCAGTACTCTGCCTTTGGGTTGGAATTGGGCCGCTTCCCTTTGTAGGACCTCGTAGGTGTTGGGGTCATGGTAGGGGGACCCTGGTGGGGGGATATATACTGCAGAGATAGATGTCTTGTTGGCCGCTGAGGATGGAGCTGCTTATTTTTATCCATATGTGATTGGTTCCACGTTTGGTAGCTTGTACGTGTTCTTTGAGCTCCTCCTTAAATCATATTAGTATGCCTCCTGAGTGGCGGCCTTATTTGGTGGACTTATTTTTCTGGATGGGTATGGAAAATTTCTTGTAGCCCTTTGGCATTAGGGACTCGTCTTCTGGTGTCTATCATAATCGTCATTATGATAGACACCATGATAGTACTTAAGGGTTAAAGTATGTGTGTTGTATACTGTGTGAGTGCTGTACGTTTGTATACAGGTATGTCTGAGTATATACAGTATGCTAGAATGTATATATGTGAGTATATATAGTATTCATACAAGTATATATATATATATATATATATATATATATATATATATGGCTTATATATAGTATATAAATGTGTGTGTTTGTATATATGTGTGTGTGTGAGTATATATGAATGTGTGTATATATGAGTGTGTAGGTACTGTATATAGTATGTACAATCCCATCCACCCATTGCATTGCAGTGGACACAGTGCAATTTCCAAAACTGTTGCGGTTTTGGAGATCGCAGCATGTCACTTATACCTACAGAATCACCTACATTGTCCCTATAGGTATAAAGGAAGCAGAAAGTCCTCAGAGGAATCCTCTGCGGAATTTCTGCAAAAAGTGTTGGGGGAAAAACTGATGTGTTGCCGTCGGGGGTTTTCCTTCAGCGCTTTATTGCTGCAGGACGCTGTGTTAGGCCTTGTCCTTATAGTGTAATGTACAGTATATTGAGATGTTAAAGATGACCCCTCACCTCTGGCCGGTAAGCAACGCCCCCTCTCACAGTACAGCGCTATAGACCCCGCTGTGACTGTCAGAAACGCCCTTCTGGCACTGATAGCTTTTCACCGGGGGCACAGAACGGTAAAGCCGACAGTGCGCTGAATTCAGCGCACTGTCGGCTTTCTAGCGGTATATTAAACTGCATGTGCCCCAGATGGGGAAAGGTCCTCTTTTAGGATTAGGCACAACAGCAAGATGCAGCTAAAAACACTGTGGAAAAAAAAAAATAGCGGTGAAACACAATGTATTTTTTCCACAGTGTTTTTATTGAGTTTTTGTCCCCAGCAACCCGCTGTCCCCGGCCCGTGTCTGTTCAGTCTCATGGTGGTGCCTCATTTCTGGAAATCCTGTATCTAATTGGTTTCAGTGGTCCCATGAGGTGCAGGACTCCCAGCAAGGAGGCGCTGGCACGAGACTAAATGGACACTGGCGGCGGACAACGGAGCAACGGGGACAGGTGAATGCGCTTTTTATTTATTTATTTATTTATTTATTATTTTACACCTCCCTCCCAGCACATGTTTTGCTCCAATTCCTGGACAAATCTTTAAAGGATTTATCCATCTTTGTAATATTGATGGTCTGTCCTTAGGATAGGCCATCAATATTCCATCTGTGATGATACAACAGCCAGGACCTCTGCAGATCAGCTCTTCCAGGACAGCGTGGCTACAGGTAATGGTAACATTTCTAGGAGCCGCGTTGTTCACTTTCCATACAGTGTGTAGCAGTGGGTTTAGGTAGTGCAGTGGTGCACATCGTATGGCGGATAAGCAGCATGGCTCCCGAGATATTACCTTTAGCCGCCCTGTCTCTGTATCGCTGGTCTGCAGGAGTCCTGATGGTGAGGCCCCTAGAAACAATTCCACTGGTGGGCCCTAGACACCCCAGTCCGACACTGGCCGGGACTTTGGCTGAATGGCGCAGATGGCACATGGGTGATATCCGCCTCAACTAACCCATTCATTTGCTTCGGTGAGTCCAACTGCAAATGGACAGGTATAGGATCTGTCCTGAATTTTTTCCTGGGTTCATGGCTCATGATATTACACAGGCATATGTATGGGGCCATTAGGATATAATGGGTGATGTTAGGGTGCATTCACACTGAGTAAACGCGCATCCCATGATGGTACAAACACAGGTGTATGTATGGGGCCATTATAATGGGTCAGTATGAAAAACATGGCTAGCACACTGAATGCACACATTCATGTCCATGGAGCTTCATGTTAGATGTACGCAAGTGTGTGCATGTAGTGGTTCATGAGAAAAAAATCATGGATGGCACATTGATGATATCTTGGTGCTGCCTGTTCCCTACACAGATCCATTCAATTTGCTAATGAGCCAGGCCGCAAAATGGAAAGGAATAAGACCTGTCCTGAGTTTTGCCCCCAGACTCACAGACCCATGATAATACATGGTCGAGTGTATGCGGCCATAAGAAAAAAAATGTAGCCTAATTTGGTCACCAAGTTGAATATGGCTCCCACTTTACAATATCTCCCTCATTGTGGTCCCTACATTATAATATCCCAATCAATTTACCCCCCACAGTATGATGTCCCACTTAATATGACCCTCACGGTATAACATCCTACAATGTGCCTCTTAATAAGACCCCCCCATTATAATGGCCCGCTTCTGGTATAATGTATCAAACATAACAAATAAAACTTCGATTCACCTCACCCCATTCTCTCACTGTCCACTCCTGTCTCTGCTGCTGGTGGCTTCGGATGTAATAATGACACTATGTTACTCCTGCTTACTTCTCAGCTACTGGGAGCAGAAATGGGACAAATTGTGAGGCAAGGATCAGAACCTGAGGACCGCAATGATGGACAGCAGCTGATCCCGAGGGACCCCACTGCCTATTACAGAGTCTATCAGGTGTCTGTTATTTCTTTTACAGACGTCACCAGGTGAAAATTCGACTTGCAGAACTTTTTCGTCCAAGATTTCTGCTGGACTCTGTGCCAGAGGTTCTTAACAGAGACTCTAACGCAGATGTGAATGTAGGTTTAATATAGTGTTATGCTTTGGGTTTTCACCATGTTATTCTTCCCTGCGGAGGTTGAAAGCAGGGGTATACTTGCTGTGGTTACAGTGTGGATCTAGTCTAAAAGAGGGACGCAGTGTGCCAGGGGGAAGGAAAGGTACGTCAAGTAGACTGGAGAGGAGGTCGCATGGAAAAAAATGGGTGACATTTGGACATTAAAAAAAATAGACACATGGAACAATGGACAGTTATACAGCTGAAAATTGTCCCGTCTTTTCCAGCATCCCCACTAATTGGCTGATACACAGGGAATAGAGCAGGCAACTCTGTTCTCTGTCTAATGACCAGACCAGGATTCTGCATATTAGTTTCCATTTACTTGAATGGGGCTACAGTAACTCCGGTTCAGCCACTACATAGAGAACAGAGCGGTCAGCTTCTTGCTATATTCTCTGTATATCAGCTGCTGAGAACTGCCGATATATGAGGATGCTGAGTGTCGGACATCCATCAGTATTATATTGGTCGTCTATCCATAGGGATAGGTCATCAATATTTTTAGCCTGGGAACATGCTTTAAAGAGATCAGGCTGACACTGTATACCTAATCCAACTGAGACAGGGATTGACTGCCGTGAGTGCTATGGGTAACTTTACAGGCAAAGTATCTAGCTGTTGTTGTCCTTTGATATTACAGTTTATGCATATGTCATAATAACAATGAAATCTATATATATATTCTATAATAATAATAATTTTTTTTTTTTTTTTTTTTTTTTTTTTCAGGGAACCAGTTCCTTAGATTTATTGCTGACCATTATTTCAGGCAAGCACCAAAAACCTGTAATGGAGAGAACTATATAAACCTATTAAGCATAAATAAGGGATTTTCCTTACCATTTTGGAAGAGTATATTCACATATATATTTATAAGAGAACCTATGGCAGGTATCCAGTGTTGACCATTGAATTTCTACTGCATATGTACCAGCAAATGCATAAAAGGATCAGCTATGGCCCCACATTGCAGAAATGCAGCATTTTTGGCTGGTCCGGAATGATTTTGGTTAATCTCATCCACACATTGCGGAAAAAAATGCTTTAGGGTAAGTTCACATGGGGTTTTTGTACCTGAACCTGAGGTGGAGGCCGCCTCAGGTTCCGGTCCAAAAGACGGGTAGCCGGTCCAGATTAGGCCCAAATGAATGGGCCTAGTTGGGAGAAGGGAGTGTCGGGTGAAACGGCCTGAAGAATGAGCATCTCGCTTCTTTTTCCAGGGAGCCATCTTTTTGGTCAGGATTTTGAGGCGAAAGTTTTGTCAGTGTTGGGTTATTTTATGGCCCTGGACGCCAATAGTATTTAGACTTCATGGCAGTATAGCACAGTGTGATGTTATTTGTGCCTGCATGTATGGCATGATCAAACACTATAGTAATATTAGGGATGTGTGCTTGTCTTTTGCTCTGATATTATTCAGGTGTGTACGGTATGGTAACATTTTAAACATTATACATTTAATCATTGTATGCTATTAGTAATATAACATTTCATGCTGTACAAGGTATGGCAGTATGACTTGGGGCATTTGTGGCTTTATTAAATAGGTTAGGCCCCGTTACTTTTTGCACTATATTGTATAGTCAGCACTTTGCTGCTATAGTGTTATCTGGGCACTGTATAGCTTTGTTAGTGCCATATACAATTATTTGGGTTTTCTGTGAGGAAGTATAGTTTTTTGAAGAATTATATAGTGAAATTATTTAGCCAGGAATTCTTAATTTATGGCCTATCCTACATGTGATCATGAAGGGATCGACAGACAACCCTCCACAAGGATCTGGTGTTTGGGCCACTTCTGACACCCAAATTTGCACAGAGCTGGAAACAGATTGCTCCATGCCCTGAATAGTGGCCAGAAACTGGTACTGCAGCTCAGCTGCCACTGAATTTACTAGAGTATGAGCTGCAGTCACACAGTCACTATACAGGGCTCCTATTCAGTCACTATTCAGGCTCCTGCAGTGTATAGTATGGGTGTTGGAAGTAGCCTGAAAAGCTGACTTGTGCTAGTCCTCACACTGATCAGATATTTATGGGCTATCCTAAAGCCCATAAATATCTGATGGGCCATAAATAAAAATTCCTGGACAAAGGAGTTGGCTCATTAAAGTCCTCCAATTCACTATGCACAGGATAGGGGATACGTGTCACACCGCTGGGGCTCCAACCAACAGGTCCTCCATTGCTGAGCAGAGCGGTAACAGAAAGTTCCCCACGTCTCCTCCATACAAATGAAGCTCCCATGTATTTGTATGACTGGTGCTCCATTGACTGTGTCTTTAACCGGTTAAGGACCGCTGGCCGTAAAATTACGGCCAGTGATCCTGGTACCTAAAGACCGGCCGATTGTAAAAATACGGCCGGTCTTTAGACTCCATTTTAGAGGGGATCGCGCGTCCCCCCGGCGACAGTCCCGCCCCCACTACCGGCGCGGGACTTGGTGAACATGCCGGGGACTGATCTGATTGGTCCCCGGTCACGTGATCGCTGTGACAGCAAGTCACAGCGATCCGTTCTATTTACAGTAGTGACGGCTGCTTCTAAGTCTCCTCCTTCTCCTCTTCTTCTTACACTTAGTTTCTTTTGTGAGGAGAAGAGAAGAAGAAGCGATATCTTAGAGCAGCAGCTGTCACAAAGCACTATACTTTGTTTCCACTGCCCAAAAACCCATCGATCACCCCATCCACTGCCCCAAAACCCCTAATTCCCACCCCATATCACCTTATACATAGATCATATATATATATATATATATATATATATATATATATATATATATATATATAAAAAAATAAATATATATATATATATATATATATATATCTCTGTATATCAGATCTAGATAGGGAGATATATATATATATATACCCGCCATATAGGTGTATATATATATATATATATCTGTCCCCTGTATAGCGCTAACATATTCTGCGGCGCTTTACAGCCACTGTGTCAAAGAGGGCTAGCAATAATCAGCTCTCTAGCTAAATACATATATATATATATCTACCGTATAAAATATATATATATATACCCGCCATATAGGTATATATATATATCTGTCCCCTGTATAGCGCTAACATATTCTGTGGCGCTTTACAGACATTGTCAGCCAAAGTGTCAAAGAGGGCTCGCAATAATCAGCTCTCTAGCTAAATACATATATATATATATCTACCGTATAAAATATATATATATATATATATATATATATATATATATACCCGCCATATAGGTATATATCTGTCCCCTGTATAGCGCTAACATATTCTGTGGCGCTTTACAGACATTGTCAGCCAAAGTGTCAAAGAGGGCTCGCAATAATCAGCTCTCTAGCTAAATACATATATATATATCTACCGTATAAAATATATATTATATAAATTACCCACCATATAGGTATATATATATATCTGTCCCCTGTATAGCGATTATGGCGAGGAGGTTTTATACTAGTGAGGAGGCATACGCCATTCTTTGGTCAGATGCATCTGACACTGAAACATTTGCAGACAATGAAAATGACAATATAAGTGTCAATTCCGATATGTCTTCAGGGGACGTTCTCCCTGATGACATTGACTCTTCAGATGGTGAAGGTGCAGGAACTAGCAGTGCGGCAGCAGACAGTGACACTTTCCCACTAATTGATGTGCGTTCCCTCCAGTGGGCACCTGCTCCATCTTTTGCCCCTAGAGTCCACCCATTTACTGCATCTCCTGGCATAACAGTGGATGATTCCCAATTTACCCACATGAATTATTTTAGTTTATTTATAAGCGACGACCTCCTCAATGAAATTGTCCTTCAAACGAATTTATATGCCACCCAGTACATAACCCAAAAACCTTCCTCTGCCCATGCCAAAGATTGGACACCCACAGATCTAGTGGAAATGAAAAAATTTTGGGGCCTCACCCTAAATATGGGTATTGTAAAAAAGCCCTCAATTAGATCATATTGGTCAAAAAGTCCCGCACAGTCAACCCCAATATATTCGGCAGTCATGTCCAGGCTTCGCTATGAGCGAATAATGAGGTTCCTTCACTTCAGTGATAATTCACAGGCCCCCCCAAGTGATGATCCAAACCGTGATCGGTTATTCAAACTGAGACCCCTCATAAATTATTTGAACCACTCCTTTTTACAACATTACACCCCAGAGCAAAACGTCAGTGTGGACGAATCCCTCCTTAGTTTTCACGGCAGACTGAGCTTTCACCAATATCTCCCTTCCAAACGGGCAAGATATGGCATAAAGCTATATAAGCTTTGCGAAAGCAGTTCTGGCTACACCGCCGCCTTCAGAATATATGAGGGACGAGATAAAAAAATTAATTCCCCAGGATGCCCCCCAAATTTTCCCATCAGTAGTAAAATAGTGGTGGAGATAATGCAGCCCCTGCTACACAAAGGGTACCACTTGTATTGTGACAACTTCTATTCAGGTGTGGCCCTATTTAGACACTTGCATTGTGCAAACACAGGAGCATGTGGAACCATGCGCAAAAACCGAATTGGTTTTCCGCAGCAGCTAGTGGGGAAGGGCATACAAAAGGGGGAGTCCTGTTCTTATTCTTGTGAGGAGCTGTTGGCGGTGAAATACAGAGATAGGAGAGATGTATATGTGTTGAGCACAATACACCCCACAGGAACAGTGGCAGTGAGGGAAAGAGGGGCAACAGCAGACAAGCATAAGCCAATAAGTGTGTCCGAGTATAACAAACACATGGGGGGGGTGGATTTAAGTGATCAAATCTTACAGCCCTATTTGATAAAAAGGAAAACCAAAACCTGGTACAAAAAAGTGGCCATCTACCTAATACAAATTGGAATTCACAATGCCTTTTTACTTTATAAAAAGAAGGGAGGCACCGACAAATATCTGGATTTCCAGGAGGAAATAATTCACAACCTCCTTTTTGACCCTCAGGACCCCATAGAGAACCCCCAGTCTGAAAATGTCAAACGACTCACTGAAAGGCATTTTATCAGTCTAATTCCCTCCACAACAACACGAGCTAACGTGCAGAAAAAATGCCGTGTCTGCGCCAAAAATGGGCGACGCAGAGATACCCGTTACTTTTGTCCCTCATGCCCCTCACAACCAGGCCTGTGTATTTCTTGTTTCGAGAGATACCACACTGTTCTTCATTATTACAGCTCTTCCCCAGAAAATATTCCACCTCTAATTTTGTGGTTGCCACCAAGCCCCATTTTTTGCATAAACCTGCAGTATTCCTATTGTTATAAACTCTAAATTCCCTAAATTATACCCCTAGATGAATACATTGGGGAACAAAAATACTAATTACATTTTTTGCATCTTTTTCAACATTTCACAAAAAATCTGGATACTCTAAGAAGATGCTAAAGCACTTATTGAATACCTGCAAACTATTCTAGCAAAATCTGGCCTACAAAATCCAATTAGCGCTCCATCCGTTCGTACATTAGATTACCAGCACATATGGGGTATTGTCACGTTCGGGATGAATTGGGTAACAAAATGTGGGGTGCAATTTCTCCTTTAACCCCTTGTGGAAATGCAAAATTTGGGGTTAAAACAACATTTTATAGCAAAAAATGTCATTTTCCAATTTGCTGGGCCAATTCTGTGAAACTCCTGTAGGGTCAAAGTGCTCACTATACCCCTTGATAAATTCCTTGAGGGGTCTAGTTTCCAAAATGGGGTCATTTTGGGGATGTTTCTACTGTTCTGGCACTTCAAGGGCTCTCCAAATGCAACATGGTGCCTGAAAGATATTCCAGCTAAATTTGCCTGCCAAAATCCCAACAGCGCTCTTTCTGTTCTGGACCTTACAGTGTGCCCATACATCACTTTACAGCCACATGTGGGGCATTTCTGTAGTTGGGGGAAAATGCGTAACAAATTGTGGGGTGCATTTTCTCCTTTAACCCCTTGTGGAAATGCAAAATTTTGGGTTAAAGCAACATTTTATAGCAAAAAATGTAATTTTCCAATTTGCTGGGCCAATTCTGTGAAACTCCTGTAGGGTCAAAGTGCTCACTATACCCCTTGATAAATTCCTTGAAGGGTCTAGTTTCCAAAATGGGGTCACATTTTGGGGGTTTCCACTATTTTGGCACCTTGGGAGCTCTGCAAATGGGACATGGTGCCTGCAAACTATTTTATCAAAATCTGGCCTACAAAATCCAATTAGCGCTCCATCCGTTCTGAGAGCGACCGTGTGCCCGTACATTAGGGTAACAGCACATATGTGGTATTGTCGTGTTCGGGAGAAATTGTGTAACAAAATATGGGGTGCAGTTTCTCCTTTAACCCCTTGTAAAGATGAAAAATTTGGGGCTACAGTAACATTTTATTACGAAAAAAGTAATTTTTCATTTTCACGTCTCAATGGTAAAAAAATCTGTGAGACACCTGTAGGGTCAAAGAGCTCACTATACCCCTTGATAAATTCCTTGAAGGGTCTAGTTTCCAAAATGGGGTCACATTTTGGGGGTTTCCACTATTTTGGCACCTTGGGAGCTCTGCAAATGGGACATGGTGCCTGCAAACTATTTTATCAAAATCTGGCCTACAAAATCCAATTAGCGCTCCATCTGTTCTGAGAGTGACCGTGTGCCCGTACATTAGGGTAACAGCACATATGTGGTATTGTCGTGTTCGGAAGAAATTGTGCAACAAAATGTGGGGTGCATTTCCTCTTTTAACCCTTAGTAAATGTGTAAATTCTAGGGCTAAATGAATATATTAGTGATAGAAATTGAAAAATGTAAATTTGACCTCCATTTTGTTTTAATTGCTGTGAAATGCTGAAAGGGTTAAAAACTTTCTACCTGCTGTTTTGGATTCTTTCAGGAGTGCAGTTTTTAGAATGGGGTGACTTATGGGGGGTTTTATTACAGAGGCCTTTCAAGTTCCCTTCTGAACTGAACTGGTCCCTTGAAAATTGTGTTTTGGAAATATTCTTGAAAATTTGGAAAATTACTGCTTGACTTGTAAGCCTTATAATATCTGAAAAAATTTAAAGAGTGATTAAAATTTGATTGCTACATAAATGAAAGACATGGTTAATTATATTTATGAAAAAATTTGGTTGGTATGACTTTCTATTTGGAAGACTTGCAATTTCAAAGTTTGAAAACTGCATTTTTTTCGAAATTTTCGCCAAATTTCATATTTTTTAATAATCAAAGACATAACATACCGACCAAAATTTACTATTGACATGAAGTACAATGTGTTACGAAAAAACAATCTCAGAATCACTTGTCTATGTTAAAGCGTCTCAAGCTTATTGCCATTTAAAGTGACACATGTCAGTTTTGAAAAAAAAGGCCTGGTCTTTAACATACTTTTGGGCCCGGTCCTTAACCGGTTAAGGCATGGGCAGCATAATCTAACATAAGAAGGAAATAAAGATGACGTACAAGTTGCACATCCCACTGTGAATTGAGTTTATTTTGCAGGTACAGCAGTAAAGAGAGGCTCCAGTGGATGAACACAGCGAGAAAGGCCCGTGCAGTAAAAGAGAGATTATGTACATTGTCTTTTGATATCACAATAACAAGGTTATGTCATCTGTGGAGGTTTATATACATAGAGGAGCGAGACACTAAAGAACACCATTGTTACGATTGTCAGACAAGTGGAATACAAGACACAATAATAGCCTATTGGGGCCCATTCAGGCAAAAAGCAAAATATTCAGCGAGGCGCTCAGCAAGTACTGAGGACAGAGGAAGTGAATGGCGGCTGAGCAAGTTGTACCAGCGTCTTATAAGTAAGGCAGAACTAGACTAGTAAACCCCCCTGAGACATAGTCCTAGTACACAGGCTTATGGTAAAGTATACACTTCTTTCCTACATACAGGGGACCGGTCACTTATATGCCCAACTCAATATCAATTTGGTGATTGGCAATGACCACGCCATTGTACCTAAAGCAAATGAAGGCTTCCCACAAGGCCATATGTTGGCAAGGGGAAGGCAGGTTCTACAGAACGGTTGCCTGGATTCCCTTTAGATAACGTGATACTAGTGGGAATTGAGTGCCCATGTTGGAAGCGTGGCCATGTTGCGATTTCTCATTTGGCCGTCCCTATACGCCCTTTTTATGGCTTCCACTGTATACACCTAAAAACCTTTCAGAATATAGTATAGCCATCATTACCCAAATAGTGACACTTGCTTCTCTCAGTAAATACAGGTTTTAATAAGAAATTGCGAGCAAATATCCATGTTTTGCAATGTGGAAAAGCCTGTGTTGTACAAGTCAGACAGTCACTTTATTCCATGCATGTCTCTGCCTACATAGAGCAGAAATATGTGATGTCAACTTTTTCTACAAAAACAAGTGCGTGCAAAACACTTTCGGTTTGGTCCCAAAAGTTACAAGTTGAGAGATACAAAGTGTGTAAACAGAGCAGAATAATCTGGATTATTGAGATTTCTCCTTCATATGCACCATACTTACTCCTCCTTGTTCCCATGTGTTTCTACATACATACATGCATGCATGCATATACATAGGCAGCCACTTAGAATGTATGTGGATATGTTTTATATTATTGTCAGAGTGAAGATATTGGATCAAAGTGACAGTGACATTAATAGATCCCCCACAATGGTGATGTACATAGGGGATCGATAACAGAAGTCAAAATGGAACTGCGTTTTGTCACACAGGATAGAAGGGCCTGCTTGGTTTCCCATCCAAGTTCTTCAGACAATTCGACATCATCTTGTTTGGTAACAATACAGTCTCCCTGGTGAGGCGAGCCCTGCACACATACCCTTGAGAAATAGGACCGACTAAAACTAGCCCCTTTATTTTTAAAGAGGATCTTTCACCATATCCAGCTCTTCATATCCTTCAATAGGCATTGCTTCATTAAGGAATGGTGGGTGCTAGAGAAAAAATTCTAGCTGCATTGGAATCAGTGGAGCTGCGCCTATTGAAGGATATAAGGAGTTGGAGTTCATGGATGTGGTAAAAGGTCTTCTTTAAGGGTAAATTCACACAGGGTTTTTTGGTCAGGATTTTGAGGCCGTATCTGCCTCAAAATTCTGACCAAAAAGATGTCTCCCATTGATTTCAGTTCTTTTTTTCAGGAGTCATTTATTCCGGCTCCCAGAAAAAGAAGTGACATTCTCATTCTTTCAGGCAGATTCGCCTCGCGACATCTGCCTGAAGACACTCCCTACCGACCAGGCCCATTCATTTGGGCCTAAGCCGGAGTGGAGTACGCGACTGGATGTCAATGCAGTGCATCGGCATCCAGTCGCAGCTACCCGTATTTTGGACCGGAACCCGAGGCGGCCTCCGCCTCAGGTTCAGGTCCAAAAATCCCCGTGTGAACGTACCCTAAGGCTGCCATAGTAGGAATATGGTCTGCCTCTATGGTATGTAGCGCTTTCTTAAAGGGATTCTCCACTTTGTACAATTCCTACTTGTTAGAAGGGTCTCTCATAAGCAGATCACGAAATGACCCCTTGAAATCAGCTGTAGGCTGTGGAGAAACACGGCAGAAAGTTTAGGGAAAAAGAAGAAAAAACTCTAGCACTCCTGAGATCTTCATAAAACAGAGCCTTTCTGCAAGTCTTTTAAGACTACATGTATATAGCCAGTCAGTAGATAGGCTCGTTTTCTTGAGGAGTGCTGGATTTTTTCTTCATTTACAGGTGGCCTGTGGTGAGCTAGATGTGGGCGGGACCAGATAAAGTTTTGTATAATGAATACAAGTATTTACTAAAAGTAAGTCTGTCAGCAGAAGCCAGCATGTCAACCCAACCCCACAAATAGATAGGATAGGGTCACCTAAATCAAACAGTCTTGTCCCTTGTGAATCGCTGCCTCTGTGGCCCAGATGTCGCTGTTTTTGTCAATATGCAAATGAGCTTATTTGTGCGACAAAAGTGTTGCTGCTTAGCTCTTTGAAAGAACGGTAAAGCCCTCATCGCTCTGAAGACCTAATATGCATATTAACAAAAACAGTGATATCTGGACAACAGGTCTCAAGGGTATAAAATTGTTTGATTCAAGTGAACCAAATCTATCTTTTTTTTCTCCTCCATCTTTAGAGTGTGGGAGGAAACCCACACAGAAACCATGCAAACTCCTTGCAGACTTTGTCTTTGGCAGGAGTCAAACCCAGGACTCTAGCACCGCAAGGCTGCCCTCCTAACTTATTTATTTGCAGGGTTGGGTTGATATGCTGGGTTCTGCTGATAGACTCCCTTTAATAAGTTGACTGCATAATGCAAGACAGGACAGGTCCTCCACAATGAGAGACACTCTTTATAACCTGACTTTACTCTGGCAACATGATGAAGATCTTAATCTTTTAAGTAAGTATTGTCCAGTGGGATATAAATAAAATACATTTTTTAAAGGGATTCTACCATTAAAACCTCTTTTTTTGTGGATAAGATGTCGGAATAGCCTTTAGAAAGGCTATTCGTCTCTCACCTTTAGACGTGGTCTCCGCCGCGCCATTCCTTAGAAATACCGGTTTTTACCGGTATGCAAATTAGTTCTCTGGCAGCGATGGGGGCGGGCCCCAGGTCTGAAAATGCGATGAGGGCGTCCCCACTGCTGCTCGAGAACACAATCCTGCGACGCTTCTATCTTCGGCTGGATCCTCCCCTTCTCTGTCGTCTTTCTCCTGCGTCACCTCCAACTTCTGCGCAGTTGGCTCTGCCAGTGAGACACCAGCAGAGCCGAGTGTGAATGCCGGCCGGCGGCCATTTTTGGGAGGCCACTCCTGCATTGAACTACAAGAGCAAGAGCGGCCTCCCAAAATTGGCCGCCGGCCGGCATGCGCAGTCAGCTCTACTAGTGACTCACTGGCAGAGCCAACTGCACAGGCGTCGGAGGTGAGGCAGGAGGAATATGACAGAGAAAGGTATTTCTAAGGAACGGCGCGGCGGAGATCACATCTAAAGGTAAGAGATGAATAGCCTTTCTAAAAGCTATTCCGACGTCTTATCCACAAAAAAAGAGGTTTTAATGGTAGGATCCCTTTAAACTAGACAATCCATTAAAGGACCTTCTATCCTCAAGTTGGTTCATCAGCTCTACATGCATTGAACTAGGTTGTGGGGAAAAATTGGTGACTACATCTTAAATGGATTCTTACAGAATTGGGTTATTTCAAGCAGAAGTTGGTTATGGTACGTTCTACTGTTGGGATCCTCTTATCCATCATTTGTTAGCGGGACCTACAGGGGTTTTGTCTGTTATTTTTCTGACACATAAAAGCGAATCCTAGTCCAGGGGGCTATAGGCCTCATATTCATTTTACTATGGCGCTCTTCTTCATGTAAACTCTACATGCCACCTCTATTAAGGAATCTAGGGATCTATTTTCGTATAGCCATAATGTGTAGTAGAAAGCAATATTACCATACACATCTTACGTAAAGTATATATATGAAAAAATAAGTATCACAGGTTACAAAATGGGTGAGTTATGGAATATGATCTTGGAATATTTTACATATATATGTAAATGATGATTGTCTAATGAAATATCTTTGTAGGAAAGCTAGATTACCTCTTCTGGCAAGATGGTGTTACTGGGCATGACGTGTTGGTAAAAAGGAGATTTGTGAAGATGATTCCTCCTCCTGCTCCTTCTGAATATACAGCAACATGGGAAAGGCCCATCAGGTTTGCAGGACTGTCTTATTTTCACCTATTACTTAAGTAAATGTTACCTCCATCTCTGCTTAAAGGGATTGTATACAGCAAAAAGATAAAATTTGATATAACAGTTTTTGCCCTGTAAATATCTGGTGAATAAAAGAGTAATTGCCTCTCCTCCTTCCAATCTTCTGACCAAGGAAGTGTTTGCTGATGGCTCCGGCTGATGTGAGAAGTGAAAACTAGCACTGCAGAAGTTTTAAAGGGGGTGCCAAAATAACCCTGGGCGCTTGAGCCAGAGCAGACCCAATAGGTCTCTATCCCATATCAGAAGACAGTACTATAAATGGTACATGGTAATTGAGGGACCCTGTTACAGATTTTGCGTTGGGTCCCAAGATTCTACATTGCGCCCCTATGGGTTTTCCATAGCAGGGATAAGCTTTGTTTACATGCACTTGATTGGCTAAGTGAGACTCAGCTAATGATTGGTTCATCAGATCATGCTGTGACTTCCCACTGGGTAAAGGATGGAGAGAGCTGCGTCATTCAGTTTCTGGCTGCAGAAAACACACACATATGAACTGCTGATAAATGAAAGAAAACCTGACACATTTCCATGGGGTTCAGATTCGTCATCACATACATAGGGTTACCTTTTTATTTTAAAGGGGCATTTTGTCTTTATAACCCCTTTAAGTTAAGTTCCTGTATATCTAAGTGCTATAACCCAAGTAATCTATTGACATCACCATGAACAGAGAAAATATATAATAAACAATGCATTAAACAATAGGAATAAAATGGTAACTGCTGCCCTACTGAATTCATATAAGCATGTGGTAGTGACTTAATGATTCTTATTATTGCACCATTTTTTGTAAGGGCAGACCCTTGGCAGCCATGTTGTAACCTTCACCACTTTCACATGACTAAAATAAACATGTTGCACTCTTAAATACTCCAAAAATAAACTTTAAAAAAACTCACAAAACCAATAATGTTGTTGTCGATGGAGTCTGTAAAGAAGCCGACTAAGGTGTGGACGATTATAAAAATGTATTTTCTTTGAGAGCTAAGCGGGTATCTGTCCCAAGAGTTAGTGGACATGCTGTGCTGTATGGGCACAGGCAGTACAAATCCCCTATAAAATACACCTCAGGAATAAGCATCCCCTTTAACCACTTGAGTCCATACTTAGCAGTAGTAGATGTAGCTCCCTTTACTGCCCCAGCCTGGAGAGCAAAGGAGCCGGTATATACCTTATCTCACACAACAGTTTCATCAGTCAGAGATCAAGACTCTGCCTTCTCTTTTTCCTTCTTTTTTCCTTTCTTTAGGAAGGATGGGGTGCGGAACTTCTTTTTCTTTTTGGAAGGCGATTTAGTGGGGGAACCTTCTGGAGAGGCATTGGGCACTGTCTCGTTTTTCCCCTTGGGGGTTTCAGTGACTTTAGGCGGCGTCTCCTCCTGAGGAGGTTGATCTTCCTCCTTGCCATTTAGCACCACAGCTGGTTGGACTTTCTCTTCTGTGGCTTCAGTAGATTCCGGAACAGTCTCTTTTTTCTCTGTTTTATTTTAGGAAGACATAACATTGACATTGTATTAACATCATCCATTTCTGGTTATTCTAACATTTACAGGAAAAGTAAGATATCTTCAAAAAGCTAGGCAGCAACTAATATGGTGGCCATTACAGCTCTCATGGGAGTTGCCACCTTTACTTGCTTGGAATGGGAAATCTACCTTGTTATACAGCAGTACTGGAGTACCAGCAACTGTCTCTCTGCTGTCTCAAATATCATGTCCTCACTCTATCTGAAACTAAATCTCTCTAAGACTGAACTACTACTGTTTCCACCATCTAATAGATCTGTCCCTGATATATCCATTGTAGTCTCAGGCCTTACTATAACTCCTAGGTAGCAGGCCCGCTGCCTCGGGGTCATGTTTGACGCAGACCTTTCCTTCACTCCTCATATTGAATCACTTGCACGCTCATGTCACCTCCACCTCAAAAACATTTCCATAATACGCCCTTTCCTTACCAGAGATACATTAAAGACACTTATTGTCTCTCTGATTCATTCTCGCCTTGACTACTGTAACTTCTTACTAATCGGTCTTCCCCTCACTAAACTCTCCCCTCTACAATCTATTCTGAATGCAGCGGCCAGGCTCATCTATCAGGCTAGACGCTACAGTGATGCCTCTGGTCTGTGCCAGTCATTACATTGGCTGCCTATTCATTATAGAATAAAATATAAAGTTATCACCCTCATCCACAAGGCTCTCCATAATGCCGCACCTCCATACATTTCCTCCCTCATCTCTGTCTACCGCCCAACCCATGTTCTCCGCTCACTCAATGACCTAACACTTACATCCTCTATTATCAGAACCTCCCACGCTCGTATACAAGACTTCTCCCGAGCTGCACCACTTCTCTGGAATGCTCTACCCCGGACAATCAGATTAACTCCCAATTTCTACAGTTTCAAACGCAAACTAAAGACACATCTTTTCAGACAAGCCTATCACAATTTCTAACGTAAACCCTTAACCCTCCTCTGTCCCCGCTCCCACATTTCCCCACATGATATGATGTCATCTCATGCTAACTTCATAGGTCCAAGCTCCATCCACATGTTAAAGGACACGACTGTCGACGGCTCATAAAGTCTTATGTTTGTGTAATGGCAGTCACCTCTATTACAAAACTGTCCGACCTCTGCATAAGCAATGCCGCCCCTGCTACCTCTTGTGTCACCCCCTCTACCTCATAGATTGTGAGCTCTTGTGAGCAGGGCCCTCAGTCCCATTGTGTGATATGAATTTCTTTGTAATGTATCTTTCTGTCTGTATTTGAACCCTACAAATTGTACAACGCTGCGGAATATGTTGGCGCTATATAAATAAAATTTATTATCATTATTAGTATTATTATTATTATTACAGATGTATTATTACATGACAGATTTGCCCGGAAAGCAGTGTGACAACCCCTGTGGATTTTGAGCTGCCCATGCTAAGGAATATGTTCGTTAAAGGGAGTCTGTCACCGGTACCCAGCATATCAACCCGCAGTAGACAGGTTAGGGCCACATGAATCTTACAGTTTTTTTTCCCCTTGTGAATTGCTGCCTTTTTGGATCGAAGAGGGGGTTATTGCTTACCTCTTTGGAATATTTGCATAGTGACAAAAAAAGATGATATCTCAGCAACAGAGGCAGTGCACCGGCATCCAGTCGCGGCATTCCACTCCGGATTAAGCCCAAATGAATGGGCCTAGTCGGGAAGGAATGTCGTGAGGCGGACATCCGCTGCTGAATCAACTGCGGAATTCTCCTGAAGAAAGGGCAGGTTGCTTCCTTTTTCCGCGAGCGGGAAAAAACTGCTCGCGGAAAAAGAAAATGACCGGCTCCCATTGAAGTGAATTGGAGGCGTTTTTTTGAGCAGGATTTTGACGTGGATTCCGTGTAGATTCTGTCTGAAAAATATGCCTGTAAATAACTCAGTGTTAACGTATCCTAAAGCTGGGTTCACACGGGTTTTTTTGGACCGCATTTTGACACGGAGGCCCCCTCAGTATCCTGTCCAAAAAACAGCCGCGAATGGATGCCTGCGCAGTGCATACAGTGCACTGGCATCCAGTCGCGGCATTCCACTCCAGATTAGGCCCAAATGAATGTGCCTAGTCAGGAGGGAAGTGTCATACCACAGACTCTGCGGCGGATTCCGCTGTGGAATCCACCTCTTGAAAGAGCAGGTTCCTTCTTTTTTCCGCGAGCGGGCACAAACCGCTCGCAGAAAAAGGAACCCATTGAATTCAATGGGAGGCATTTTTTGAGCCGGGTTCTGACGCAGATTCCGCGTCAAAATCCTGATCAAAAAACCCAGTGTGAACCCGGCTTAAGGAAGAGTTAGGTGTATTGGACGCCATCCAACAATTGACTAAACATTGATCATAGCTTGCAGAAGAAACAGAAATCCTGTATGGAATATATTAGACACTGGGGCGGGGCTAACATTGATTTTTACAATAAAATCGTAAATTAATCCACTGATTAGTCCTATTGTGGGGGCATTTCACACTGTATTCAGCCCACTGAGCTGAAGGTATTGTAGACCAATAATATTAATTTATGACCCCTGATAATATTTTGCAGCTTTAATATTTCCATTTACTAGAACTAAGATGCCCAGCACTAACCAGGAAATACATCCATGACACATAATTCCTCCATCAGCCTTTATAGATGAAGAAGTGTCCTCCTGGTTTCTGCCAAACCAAGATCCAACCCATTGGTGAGCCAGATGATGAAGCATGGGACATTGCTCCGTATCATCTATTTCCAATACTCCAGGGCCAAATATGCTTTACATTACTCCAGCCCATGCTTGACATTCAGTGTTGTGATCTCACAGTTATGTGTTGGCTGGGGTAATCCAATTCATGACAGGGGGACGTCTGGAAATTGTGAGTTCTTTTATACTAGGAATTTTGGCATCCCCATGAGTTGTAAGGTCAGTACCAGTGAGGGAACGCTCACACTTGCGTCCCTGTACGCCCTGTGTCATTCCATGGGGTTTCTGTCCTAAGCCCTGGAGACACTGGTCACCAGTTTTAAAACCCATTCATATGAATGGGCTTTAAAAGCAAACCGCTGGTTTCCGTATGCAGCCTCTCTGTGGGGAACCCGTTTTTTTTTTTGGCTGGACACAAAGTCGTACATGCAGGACTTTGTATCCGCCCCAAAAAAAATGGTTTCCCCACGAAGAGGCTGCATATGGACACTGGTGGTTTGCTTTTAAAACCCATTCATATAAATGGGTTTTAAAACTGATTACCAGGAAGCCGTCCCCTGTCCAGTGTCTCCAGGGCTTAGGACAGAAACCCCATGGAATGACACAGGGTGAACACGGGCGCAAGTGTGAACACCCCCTAACTAAGTTAGGAAGCGTTCAGACTACTGTCAGTGTCCGACAGGTAGTGTCCGCTCCTAGTGTCCGTTCAAAATCTGGCACGGACATTAGGAGCGGACACTAGCTGTGTCCGTGACACTTGTCATTCACTTAAATGGTGATCGAGTGCGTTCTTTTGCACTCCGTGCCCTTCCTCCACTGTCCGTTTGTATAGATGTCCGACTTTTCAAGCGGACAGAAAAACCCGATATGTAGGTTTTTTCTGTCCCCTTGAAAAGTCGGAATCTTTACAAACGGACAATTAAGGACAGGCACGGAGTGCAAAAGAACGCACCCGATCGCCATTTAAATGAATCAAAAGTGTCTCGTACACAGCCAGTGCCCGCTCCTAATGTCTGTGTGAGATTTTGAACGGACACTAGGAGCGGACACTACCTGTCGGACAGTGACGGTAGTGTGAACGCCCCCTTACAGTTGACAAAATGTTGAGTTATAAAGGTGGCATCCTAAAATAGTGCTCGTTAAGAACTGTGAATCCTATAGGAGTCCAGGACTCCTTTATTTAGGAGGCCAATGGCACCACAACTCATAGACTCTATGTGTGACATGTTCGGAGTTTTAACAATGGTCATAGACTTTAAACACTAATATGGCCTGGGAGCTGAGATCTTATAATGTAATACATCAGGCGGATGTCAGGTGTAGGACATCGGACTATCTTACAGTATCTGGTATAAGCACTATAGGAGAAGTCATTGTGACTGCTGCTCTGGATATGCATATACATGACATTACTCATTATTAACCCTCTAGATGAACTACACCAACGTATTTATATAAAGTGTCCTACACATGTGAAGATACACTAAAAATATCCACAACATTTCAAGCTCCATTTTCAAAGCAAGCAGTGAGAAGTCTACACACCAGGACTCCGAGTTAATAAGTGTTATTGCTGCTCCGGCTGTTAGTTCAAAGGGAATGCATTAGTCATTTGTGCCTGTGGCAGAGACATCACATCATAACAACATGCATTTTAGGAGGGTCCTGTCTGAAGAAAATGTAATGCATTTACTCTCCTCCAATTTACAGTCAAAAGGAACTTCAGTATAGGCAGTGGAGGTGATGTGCTGTTACAGTAGGGGTGATATACTGAAAATGAATTTGGGTACCAGGCAATAAAAATCCTATACTGTACACAATGGAACCAATGCTGTTATTCAAGGATTGGATTTGATTCGCAAAGAAAAAATATAGATAGATAGATAGATAGATAGATAGATAGATAGATAGGAGTGAGATAGATAGATAGATATGTTTTAGATAGATGATAGATAGATAGATAGATAGATAGATAGATAGATAGATAGATAGATAGATATGAAGATAGATAGATAGGAGATAGATAGATAGATAGATAGATAGATATTAGTTAGATAGATAGATAATGTTTTAGATAGATAGATAGATAGATAGATAAGAGATAGATAGATAGATAGATAATGGTTTAGATAGATAGATAAGAGATAGATAAGAGAGAAAGTTAGATAGATGGATAGGCGATCGATAATAGATAGATGATAGTTATATAGAAATATAATATATAAAAATTGAAATAGATGATCGATAGATAAATAGATATATAGATTTATAGATAGATAGATAGATAGATAGATAGATAGATAAACAGATAGAAACGATAGATAGTAATATCACAGACAGATATAAAGTGAAAAAAAATCATCAATAGATAGGATACATAGATAGATGGATGGATGGATAGATAGATAGATGGGTAAAAGACTAATTATTAGATAAATAGATAATATCACAGACAGATAAAAAGTGAAATAGATCATAGATAGATAGATAGATAGATAGATAGATAGATAGATAGGAGATAGATAGATAGATAGATAGATAGATGATAGATAGATAGATAGATAGATAGATAGATAGATAGATAGGAGATAGATAGATAGATAGACAGGAGATAGATAGATAGATAGATAGATAGATAGATAGATAGACAGGAGATAGATAGATAGATAGATAGATAGATAGATAGATGATAGATAGATAGATAGATAGATAGATAGATAGGAGATAGATAGATAGATAGATAGATAGATAGAAGTAGGTTAAAGACACATTATTAAATATAGATAGATACAGGGGTGCACACAGCACCTATGGAAATGGTCCAGGGCCTTAGAGGTGCGGGGACCTAGCCAGAGAGCTGGATTATTGGGACAGGTTTATCTAGAAGAGATTTGCCTTGCATGGTAACCAAATGTTTTTAGTAGGTGATTGTTTGAGGAGCAGAAGCATAGGGGGTGAAAGATAACAAGCCAGGGCATCTATACTTACTACAGAGACAGGTATTCAGAGTCTGAGGTGACTCCTGCCATGAGACAGCACATGGAAAGAGAAGGGAAACATTGTGGCGACACACACACAACAACACAATGACAACGTATGATCACAATGAGTACAGATACAGCTGAGGGAGAAAGAAAAGGACAGGACAGAGGTAAAGATCGATCTCTAGGGAGTGACAGTAATATTCTGATACTAGGACCACATATTCCAGTGTGAGCCTACACACAAGCGTGTAAGGAGACCCGCACTAGAGTGGAAGGAGAAGCCACAGGTCGCCCAGACACTTATATCTGGAAACACTTACTAACATTAATATCTATTCCATTACTTTAGATACGGCAATAATCTCAGATCAGGCTTATTATTTCAGGTAGCATAAAATTGCTCCTTATGAGGTTGTATCCATATGTATAGCTCATACATATAAGAACTTACCTTCAGAGGACTTGGAAGGAGACACGATCAGAGTTGTGGTCTTTGTTGGGCTCCTTACAGGAGACGTAGGAGGTGTCACCAGTGATGGTTGAGTGTCCTCATCTACAGCTTCTTTATCTGGACACACAAACAGTGTATTAATGTAATAACAGAGGTGATAAGGCCCCATACACATGACTGAGTGCGCATCCAATGTGGGGCTGATTGTACAGTGGAATGTATAATGGATTACAGTCGGCCCCCATTGTATGCATGCTCAGTCAAGTGCATGGGGTCTAATACTTCTGCGGTACCTATATAGACATAATATAATATAATATTCATTATATTATATTATTATGCCTTTATTTAAATTTCTTTTCTTTTACAATTACTATAATGTATTATATGATTGTATTACCTAGCAACCAACTGTCGTGATCAATAGGCTGTTAGCCAGCATGGTGCACTACATCTATACGTGACTGGTATCCTATTGAAGCCTAAATCTATAGGCCTCCTGCAAATTACCGAGTGTGCAGGCTAAGGCTCTCCCAATTGGGGATCCGATTTTCTGTTCCTATGATTATACTACAGGTCCTATCCTGCTCTATAGCATTGAAACAGATCCCCCCATTGAAGTCAATGGGGGACAGGTGGCACTTGCATGTCATCTGAGGGTAAGTTCAGATGGGGTTTTTTGGACTGGAACCTGAGGCGCAGGTTCTGGACCAAAAACTGGGTAACCGCGACTGAAAGCCGATGCACTGCACCAGCATCCAGCCACACACTCCGCTCCGGATTAGGGCCAATGAATGGGCCTAGTCGGGAGGAGGGAGTGTCTATAGGCCGAAACGCGAGGCGAAACGGCCTGAAGAATGAGTATTTCATTTATTTTAAAAAAACTCTTGATCGGCTCCCATTGATTTAAAAAAAACACCATGTGAACTTACCCTGAGTGTATTCCACTATAAATTCCCCTCCCCCTTGTCCTACACACTCAGTCGTGTGCATGTAGCCTTATTCACATGTCAGCATTTCGCTCCTTCTTTGTCAGTATTTTCTGCCGACCGCACGTGGATGTTTTGACAAATGTATAAATCGATGTGTTTGTGTTCTATGCTTAAAAAATACACATACGAATAAAAAAGGGACATGTGAATAATGCTTTATCTATGTACAATTAGAAGGCTAAGTATCTGCCGCCCCCCTTATAGTTATAGTGTGAATGGATGTTCATTGGCTATTTTACATCTGTCCATCCTCCCTCATATAAAATGGCGCCTTGTCTGCATCCTGCTGGGAACTGAGTATTAAACCTGGCAATGGATTAGTAAGTAAGGCCTTTACAATGATATGGATGAATATCAGACCTAGTTACGTGTTTACCCACCGTCAATGGCGTGCTTCTTCCTTTCCACCTCTTTCTTATACTCCTCCAGCTCTTGGTCTGTCAGCTGACTAAAAGGATTAGGTGGCTCAGGCTCTGGCGGGACCTCTTCTACTGGCTGCTCCTTCAGTTCTGCCTCTGTTTTAGAAGCCAAATGACTATCCGCCGACTTAAAAGATCAATAGAAAAGTTTCTCATTTACTATACACTACCTTATATGTATAAAGCTCACCATTATAGCTGAGAAGGAAATGAGGAGCTCTAAGGGCCCGTTCACACAGAGTAAACGCGCGTTTATTTTGGCAAAATACATGTGTAAAAATAACTCTCATTGACTTCAATGACATTTTACCCGTGTATTTTGACGTGTTTTTTTACATGTGTAAAAAAAATGTCATTGAAGTCAATGGGAGTCTTATTTTTACATGTGTATTTTGCCAAAATACACGCGCGTTTACTCCGTGTGAACGGCCCTTAGTCATGGCTCGGATTTTGGAAATAGTTGAACACAGTTGCATTATGTTGCTTCTCTAACACAACTGAGCCTAGATTAGGCTTCCCACCATAGGTATTCCAAACCCTATAACTTTGTTATTTTTCCATTCACAGAGCCATATGAGGTCTTAATGTTTGCAGTAAAATTGTATTTTGTAATGGTTCCATTTAGTGCTCTGTACTGGGAAGCTGGCAAAAAATTCTGAATGGGGTGCAATTGGAGAAAAATTGCACTTGTGCAACTTTCTTATACTTATTTCACCCATGAAAGGGTTAAGTGACCATACCGCTTTAACTGCATAATACAATTTTCTCGAATATTATAATTGCATGCAAGGGGATTGTGTATATGAAGTCCATGACTCCATGACTGATGGATTGTAGCACCAGTGAGGGATCTATATACTGTACTGGTCAATATGCTTCTCTTGTACAGGGATCCTCTGCTCTCTGCATCAACCCTTGGGAAGATTGAGGAATCATTATAATAATAAAGGTGACATGTTATAGGACTCCTGTACATACCGGACTTCTGCTCTTATCCGTGATCACGCTGGCTAGTAACTGAGATTGAGGCCCTGCGGACTTCACGTCTTGGCGATTTTGCTCCCGAATCTGTTAAAGGTAAATTGACTATGATGAGTAAGGTCAGGAAAGGACGCAGTTTTGTACAGCTGGCATTCCTGATATTATTCATTTTTAAGGGATTTTACTGAAACAAGAAGAATTTTACTTAAAATTGACAATAAAATTTATAAATTATGTGTTGTGGGAGCAGCAGATGATAGCACCTCTGATGTATTTTTTTTGCAGATTTAGCCATAGTTAAGAGAAGCTTTAAAGCTTTCAGACAACTTAAAAGAGCAAAGAAAAGTGTCAAAGAGCATGTGATTCTGGAGACATTTATTGTATTTTAATTAAAATGTTGCTGTTTTCAGCTTCAAAACTTCTCTAAGGTCACTAGGAGTCTTCCTTCTAGCTAATTTGCTGTTCTCTCCTTGTTACTAAGGAAGGTCTGTCCTTAGATACCATCAAAAGCAAGAGGGATTCACAGTGAGTTAGTTGCACATGCCCTGTATTTTCAGTTCACTGTCCCTGAATCTCCTACATTATGGTCACTTGGGCTTTTTTCAGTTATTTGTTGCAATTTTTTCTAGTCAGAATTACATGTAAAGAAACATTTATCACCAGTAGTAGTTATAATGGATAGGGGAGGGGGGCAGACTGCTCCTTATTGTATACATCAGAAGCCTTAGTCAGAAATGGAAAATGGGCTTCAGCCATCATGAGGACTATTAGTAACTGAAAGATTGCTAGGACACCATGTATGAAGGCTTATTTAGCCAGAGAACAGACTGCCCAGCAAGACCCTGCACATATTTCAGCTTTCTATCCCCTGTTCTTCTGATAACTGGGGATTCCAGTGGTTCCTAGCAATCTGAAACATCCCCTATTCTGTGGGTGACTAAAACTTATGGCTTAGGGCTGCCTTCTCCAAAAGGGGTCATGGAAATGGTCTTAGGGTCATTAAAAAAAGAAACAAACAGAATGTTTTCTGATCTTGGATTGTAGATTCAGAATAACTAGGGATCCATTGCGAACTTTTCCCTGGGGCCTTCTTCCTTCTACATACACTACTGATAAGTGTAAGGTTGAATTCACATACAGCAGATTTGTTTAAGAACTTTCCTCAACTGAATGAGGGTTGCTGAAATCCTAATGTGTGCCACCAAAATCCAAATGATCGGAACCAAATGGAAATAAATCTTCCATATCCATAGAGGTAAAAGCACTAGTTACACCTTTGGAAGGACTATAGATGTGACAATAGTCCTATAAGGGCTCCATTAGAAATGTGCCAGCTTGTACCTGAAGTATGTGAACCTACCTTGTTCCTGGTCTCTAAAACCTCCCGAGGATCGGTGAAGAGTGGCACAAACTGGTTGGGGTTCTCTATACGGATTGGCATCCCGCTGCTGGGCTTTACCACTTCATCTGCTTTCATCCACTGAAAAATGGAGGACAGAAAGAACAGATTGGCCAAAATAGTGTCTATAGTCAGTAGATTGGTATGGTCCATATGTCACACATCAAGTCTGTAGGACTTTGGGGCCTCTCAATACAACTGGAAATCCTTCAGGAGACTGAGTGATGTTCTACCTTGTGTTAACCCTCAAAGTAGTACGCAAGTAAAAATCACATGGACCCATTATAGTGAATAGAACCAAGCACACTTTTTTATTTTTTCACAGACGAGAGACCCTGAGCAATAAATTATTGTTATATGATGGTGAAAATAAGACAGAATCTGTTTTTTTTTGTTTATTTTTTTTACAGATGCAAAAACAAAAAAGGAGGACATACAAATGGCACAGGGATCGGATATGGATCAAACATGTAAATACACTAGGATATACAATGTCTATTATGTCAATATCTCTCAAAATGGATCGTTCGTGTGAAAGCGGGCTTAACCCTCTGCACATGACCCGTGCATTGTCAGTGTGCTAGCACACTGACCCATTCATTTCTATGGCCGTATACACATGACTGTGTATTTTCATGGTCCCTTTTATGGATCATGAGCCCGGGGCAAAACTCGGGACAGGTCCTATTCCTGTCTTTTTTTGCAACCTGTATTCACTGACGTCAGTAAATGAACCCATGGAGGCACAGGTGGCACACGGATGTACATGTACCATCCATGCCGTTTAATCAGGGCCAGGCTACATGCACACAGTCATGTGCACACAACCTAACCCTGAGCACACCATGTTTCCGTGTTGCCCACAGTAGTACAATAACAACTATTATAGCAGTATTTATTATATAAGTACCGTATATCAACAAAAATGTCTTCCCCCATGTTAACTAGCTTTTTACCGTGGTCTTGCTCCTCTGGCTGCTGACGTTTTCCTCTGCCACATTGACCCTCAGGTAAGTGTTAGGTGTATTCAACCAGCGGGTCTTCTCCTTCTGCTGTTTCTGGGCGTGTTGGCGTAACGTTGAGATAGGGACAGCTTCTTCTTCAAAGACAAATGCAGTTACTGTGGCGGGTATCTCCACGTCACTCTTGTGTCTTGTCTTTTCTTGTACAAATGGGTGCCGGTATGTATAGCCTGTACGGTAGCCCTAGAGAACATAAGTCACATTTTATTAAATACTGTATATTGTAGGTGGCGTCCCATCATTATAAGGATGAAAAGCATGACTTTAATTTAGGCCATTATACTCCTACAGATTTCATTTTTGGTGACAATTACGGTAAGTATGTATACTATCCAGAATAAGAGACTTAGGCTACATTCACACAACCAAGGCGCATTATGACTGTGAAAAACGTCCACTTTTCATGGCCATCTTGCACCCAGGAGACAGTCATTTTCACGTATTACATTACAGTGTATGTCGGGATCCGAGAAAACGGACAAAAATAGAACATGCCCAGTATTTTGATGATTCTTAAAGCTACATTCGCACAACAGCGATTAATAGCCTACTGACGTCCTTTTTTATAATGACGTCACACGGCTGCATTGTATTCAATGTCATTGAAATGGAGCTATTCACATGACCCTTACTTTGATGGTCTGTTGTAACGGACCGGTAGAATATAGGTCATGTCCTATTTTTGGCCGTTTTCATGGATCGTACCAAACAGTCAAATGTATGAGGGATCCATAAAAACGGGTGCCCCTTGAGAGCAAAACGACCGTGTAAGATGGTCGTCTTGAAGAACGTTTGATCTATTGTTGGCTATAATTTTAGCACAATATTGTAAACTCACCAAATTATCCATCATTCTCATTAAAGCCTCAAACTCATGTTCACCCAGTCGGCTCTTCTGCATGGGTCCAAACATGCTCCCTGCCCAGCCGACAGTGCCCACTTCATGTGGACGATACTTTTCCCGATCTAGCAGGATGAGATTCTCTGGTCCTCCCGCGCTCGGCACAGCTGAGACCTAAAACATCAGGTTTACATTAACATTAAGATCTTCTAATTTCATTGAGTTGTTCAATGCTGTTTTCTAGGTAACGTCTTCATGACTCCCATGTGACTGGTTACTTGCATTGATTTTTATTGATGGACGCATTTGTCAATAGCAATGCTCTTCATGTATAAGACGCTGTGGGTATGTATGGATATGCTATCTTCGAAGGTGAAGGAGCCTTGGAATTTATCATGGATGCAGTTCAGAAACATTCCACTAATGGCACATAGAGGGCAGTAGTGTGGATCGTAGTACAAAGCCGTTTGGTGATCGAGAAGGATGGAGCTGAGATTGCTATCGCTATTGGACCCTGCGACCTCAGGGGGTCCAAAAGGTCCCTCTTGTCCATATGACAAGTATCTGGGCCATAAATTATGCATGATAGTTTAGGCTCTGGTAGAGATTTTGCTCTACAGCCAGAAAGCTTCAAGTTATACCTCTATAGGCCTCAATATATTTTGGCTAACATGGAGGCTGCACACTCTTGAGAACCTTTGTTTATTTAGACTGTAATGGATCCAAAGGTCAGAGACTATTCATTAAGACTTTAGAAGAGATATACAGAGACTATAACCTATATTTTTGGCACTTAGAGCTGAGATACACCATTTATACTACAATAATATATACTCTACCTGAATTTCACAGGCCGCCTGCAGGTGAAAAATTTTATAAAAAGCTTCTTCTACTGATTCGCCCAAAGCAACGACCCCATGATTCCTTAGGACAAGCACCTAGAATGTCAACAGAAAGCAAAACTTGTTAAAGGGGTTGTCCCATCACATGGATCCTATCTATACTGCTAATTTATGTGGATTTAAGGCTTTTCCTAAATGCATTGCTTTATCAAAACTGCTTTGTTTGGCTGCTATCTTAATTTATTCACTTCATTGTTTACACTCCATTTCTATGGCGCTTGGGATTATCTGCTCATTTGTCAAGTGATGTAGCTGCCTGCTCTCAGGGGGGGAGGGAGGGGCTGGGAGCAGCTCTGAGCTGTATGTGTCTTTTAAGTAGCTTTTTAGAGAGCTCCGGGATTTCTGAGCTGTTATCAGTCGGTTTAATTAAATTTGGCTGATAAGGGCTGAGATCGGGAGTCCGTTACCTCTGTATGTAATGCAAGCTGACTCAAATCCAGCTCTGCTACATCAGCTTCACACTGTGGTAATTCATTTACAACCAATACCGTGCAAGTAAAACCCCGCCCACCTATGTGCCGAGAAAAGCAGGAAGTGAAGAGAGCACAACAGCCTGCAGGTTAGAGAACAAGCGTCATGGGAATACCCCTTTAAGTCATTCCCTACAGTACATCAAAAATAAAGATTGTATTGAGAGAGATGCAAAAGTAGAGCTGACCATATATAATAGACCAATGTTGACCGAACCCACCAATAGTGGCAGGTTCGGTTTCCCATATAATGTGCATGAGGGTGTCTCAACTTTCTCCCATGGGAAGATGTTGGGAGAGAGAAGGATCCTTAGTAAGATGCAGCCAAAGATATCTGGCAGTGGTTTACTCTCCTTGTTCTATTGAGGACATATTCACTCTCGGCCAACAAGTGTATGGCCACGTAAGTAATGGGGAAAAGTAATGATCTGACCTTGCACGTTGGTCCCAAACACTTCTGAAGTTCAATCCTGTCCTTTTCTTCTTCCATGTCCCCATTGAAATCATAATATACCACTTCTCCTGCCAGCAGAGCATCATGTGAGATAGGTAGGAGACCACATTTCATTGCCGACACCTGCAATAAACCAGAACAGTTTCCTCCATCAGAAGATCTTTGTGACCACGAATGATTGATCCATCCCCATAAGGAAGGATGTATAAGTCTATTGATCTCACCGCGGTTGTAGCTGCTGTATGGAGCTGGATGATACATCTCACATCTGGTCGCGCTGAGTAGATAGCGGAGTGTAGGCTGAAGTCACTGGTGTCCACCTCAAAGCTGGAGCTACCGACCTCTACCATCTCACCCAAAATATTCACTTTTACCTGAGGATGACATTGTACAAGTCTAAATTGAATGAGATGATGGAGAGATGCTGAAGATACATCCTACATGCAGATTTTACTGACATCTGATTTTTTAAATAACATTAAGGCCGGGCCCCATGTAATGTAATGCTGTGATTTTTCTATGGCGGTAAAGCCACTGCAAAAACCGCATTGTTTTACAGTACCTGCACATTGGAGAAAAGTATCTGCAGTGGACATGCTGTGATTTCAAAAACTGTTGCGTTTTTGTAAATTGTAGCATGTCAATTATAGCTACGTAAACGCAGAAGCTTTCCTATAGGTACAATTGAAGCAAGTGACATAACTACCAGGGTAGCAGCTGCCACAGGGCCCGGGACATTAGGGATCCGGCGACAGCCGCTACTGCAGTGTTTTTGGTTTTCTTTTAATAGGCTATTACCAACTGGAGTTACTCTAGACGATAACAGGCCCTATTTACTTACCGATCCTGGCAGGATCGGTTACGATGGAGTGCTGGGGTCTTTGACATACATAATTTTACTATTTCAAATGTATTTTTTAACTATCAGTTTGCTTAAAAAAAAAATTAAAAAATTGGGTTATTTTAGCTGTATGGTGTCACCACTTAGGCCTGGTGCACATCTGTGTTCGGTATTTGTTTCAGGGTGTCCACTTGGGACCCCTGAACGGAATACCGAATGCATTGACAAGCGGTGAGCAGTGAAAGCACATAGACCCCATAGACTTTAATGGGGTCCGTGTGTTATCTGCACTGTGTCCGTACGAGTCCTGCAGACAGGAAAGTAGTTCATGAAGTACTTACAGTATAGTCTATGGGGTCCGTGTGCTTTCATTGCTCACCGCTTGTTAATATGTTCGGTATTCCGGTTGGGGGGTTCCCAAGCGGACTCCCCGAATAGAATACCAAACGCAGATGTAAGCCAGGCCTTAGGGTGCATTCACATAATGTAACGTGCTGTGTGATGTGGCACGTATACGGCGTGTGAGAGTTTGCGCACCGTAAACGCTCCCATTGATTTCAATGGGAGTTAGGATCGTATACGCCGCGTTATTTTGCGTCCGTGATTTTGCGGACGCAAAATAACGCGGCGTGTACGATCCTAACTCCCACTGAATTTAATGGGAGTGTTTACGGCGCGCAAACTCTCACACGCCGTATACGTGCCACATCACGCGGCACGTTACATTGTGTGAACGCACCCTTAGGCCGGGTTCATACAGAGTATTGTGGCTCGTCATTTGGTATGTACACGCCGCGGGATCTTTTGCGGGCCGTATACGCTCCCATTGTTTTCAATAGGAGCTGGTACTGTACATGCAGCGCTATTTTGCGGCCGTGATTTTGCGGCGGCCGCAAAATAGCGCCACGTGTACGGTACCAGCTCCCATTGAAAACAATGGGAGCGTATACGGCCCGCAAACGATCCCGCGGCGTGTACGTACCAAATGACGAGCCACAATACTCCGTGTGAACCCGGCCATAGACTGTAACCTTTTCCTCCAAACTACCCCCCTTGTTCGTGCAAGTCAAAAAAGTACCTAAAAAGTGTCTAAAACACTTGATAAATGTGGCGCACAGCACGATAAACAGTTATTTTAGGGCAAATTATGCCAGAATTCTAGCGCCTTTTACTTGATTTTACTTTGCGCTCTCTTTGTCACACCTTTGCAGTTTCCAAGATCTCTCCTTGCTGTCTTTCACTAGGAACCTTCATTGCTTACTACTTTAGAGATTGGTGGGTTTATGGGGTGTAATGGGAAAAGAAAACAAATGTCCATATGACATTATTAGGGGTTTTACCTTGGAGATGCAGGTTGGTCTGGCACAATCTACACCTAAATCCTGTTACTTCAAGATTATATCATGTGACCAATGGATAAGACAACATATTGATAGCTTTGACTGTAGTGTTATTGTTTCATACAACCATAGGTATTGTGTAGCAGAGACAGATGTGATAACAAGATGATATACATATACGGTGTGTATATGTATATAGATAGATAGATAGATAGATAGATAGATAGATAGATAGATAGATAGATAGATAGATAGATATTTTTTTTTACGTACACACACAGTGGGTAAATAACTTACTAGGATTGAGGCAGACACTTCATTACAAGCCACTCCTCGCGGGCTGATTAAGAAATGATCCTGTTCTTTATTAACTCTTATCTGAAAGTGGAAAGAAAAAATGTAAAAATAATAGAGAGTGCGACTATTGAAATGAGAAAGTTATCGTAATCCCTGTGAAATCTACATAAACATATTACCTGACTTTCAGGAAAAACGCAGGATCAAATCCTTTCCAACATTGGGATTTTATCACTTAAGGCTAAGGCACTACATTGCTGAAATACCATAGAAAAAATGCTGCATTTTAGAGAAGCAGCAAAGTGAATGAGAAAAACCGCAGAGAAAAATGCAGCAAAAGCACAATGAGAAATGCTGTGGAAAGACAATGCAATGAGTTTCCACTGCATTCTACAACATGGGGGCCTTAGCCTAAAGCAGTGGTCCCCAACCTTTTTTCCACCAGGGACCATTTTCAGCAAGACAATTTTTCTAAGGCCCGGTGGGGGCGGGAAGGGGTGTGGATGGGGGCGGGGAAGGGGTGTGGTTAGGGGCAGGGTTAAGCATGGGGGTATAGATTAGAATCATGTACATATGAAAACACAAGAGAAAGTGTAAACTGACGGACACTGCAGGTTATGAAGATGGCTACTGATGACGGACACTGCAGGTTATGAAGATGGCTACTGATGACAGACACTGTTATGAAGATGGCTACTGATGACGGATATCACTCCTAATGCTGCTATTAGCTTCACTACAGCCTCACTACAGCTATATTACATATCACAGGGACAAGTGACGTGTAATGTAGTTGCCCAAAGTTTGGTAGGTGAGTGCGGGGTGGAGCCAAGACCCGCTGCATGTCCTGCATAGTACTAGAATCCCGGACATACAGCGGGTCCCAGCTCAACCCCGCACTTTGCCCACCTTATCCCGACGAGCAACAACCAAGCGTCAGTGTTGTGGAGCCCGGGCACTCGACGGCTCCACAGCAGTTGCTGACTCCTCGCCTCCAGTACGCGGCCCCGCGGCCTGGTACTGGTCCGCGGACTGGCGGTTGGGGACCCCTGGCCTAAAGGAGTTCTCCCATAACTTATCTGCTGTCCACACAATAGGTGGCAATTGTCTGATTGCTATGGGGTCCAGTCACTGGGAACCCCACCAATCATGAGAATAGGACCCAAATTCCCTGTGTGAAGGGCTGTGAAGTATTAGTTAAAATCATGGTGTCACAATCGGCACCACTTTTGGTTGGAGTTGGAAAAAATTTCCTGACTCCAGCTTCAATATAGAATGAGTAATTACTTTAAATGTTATTATACAATTATGATCATACATTAGTCACCTATCGTGTAGGCTCAAAGGGGACGCAATGACACCTAGACGGGCGAACGGATTTGGCTGCAATTGCGCACATACATACCTTGGGTCCCAGATTTAATGATAGGCTACATGGAATTCCCGTACACCACCGCAATTCACTCCTGTGACCGATGCTTTTCACTTTTGAATTCGCTGCAGGACCTGGGACGCTGTAGGACCTGGGATGACGTCATCCCAGCCCCATCAGCAGCTCACCTGGATGGGTGCCGCTTCTCTATGTGGGCGGAGCTATCGGCCGGCCGGCGTCCACAAGAACATGGCGGCTCTCAGAGCATCCTGAACCAGCGCCCGTACTCTGGGGCAGTGAGAAGTGCGTACGCTGCCCTGCCTGTGTGGGCTTACCACAGGACCGCAGTGCTCTGCCACGGCCAGACAGGGGGTCGCCTGCGCCGCGGTCTGGAACACCGGTTCGGCCTGCTGTCCCGTGGTGGCTGTGGCCTCTGGACCCTGCATGTCCATCGGGGATGTCGCCGATGTCTGCTCAGGGCTATCTACAGTGTCATTCGGCCGCAGGAGAAGGGTTGTGACAACAGGCGAGTTAGGGGACTTTGAGAAGGGAGAGGGGTAGGGTGTTGGGAGTGAGGAGGTTGCCCATCCAGTGGGGACGCGGGAAGGGGGGGCCTGGGCAGGTAAACCCGGGGTCCCCTGGAAGGGGGACGGGGACAGGGCTGCCACAGCGCCCACAGATGGAATGGGGGCACATGGCTTGCCGCGGGAGGGGGGCCCTCATAGGCACCCCTGTAACATCGGTGCACGGGGAGACCGGGGTTTGGTGAGGCCGTGGGCACAGGTTGGTGGGGGGAAAGGTGACACGGGGGGGGGGGGTAAAGGGGTCACTGGGTAGGTAAGACAGGGAAGGGGGCATGGGGTGGTGGGAAAAAGGGGGCACTGGGTTGGGGTTGGGAGGGGACACGAGGCTAGGGGGGAAAAGGGGTATGGGGTAGGAGAAAGAAGCGAGCACATGAGGGAGTGGGTAGGAAAAAAGGGGGTTGGCGTGCGCCAGGGGGGAGATGAGGAAAAGGGAGCCGCTGTGCACACAAGGCAAAGGAAGAAGCCTGTGCGGCGCTACAGGTGGGTCGCGCAGGGGGTCAGGGTTCTGCGGACGAAGTCGCGGGTACTGCTAGTATATAAATAATTTCAGATATCAGCAACATTACTAATATCCTCAGGAGCACGAAAAAACAGACCAATGGATGAAAAAGAACTGCGCTTGCTCCAGATCCGTAAATTCAACACGTTCTTTATTATGGTTCTTAATACACGACGCAGCGGGCTGCGTTTCGGGGCTTCCCCTTTGTCAAGTGTATTACCACTGCACACACTTATCCTCACAGATGGATGACTATCCGAGTGAGCTGCAAGTGTTAACAGTAGCCAGATGTCTGGCTACTGTTAACACTTGCAGCTCACTCGGATAGTCATCCATCTGTGAGGATAAGTGTTTGCAGTGGTAATACACTTGACAAAGGGGAAGCCCCGAAACGCAGCCCGCTGCGTCGTGTAATTAAGAACCATAATAAAGAACGTGTTGAATTTACGGATCTGGAGCAAGCGCAGTTCTTTTTCATCCATTGGTCTGTTTTTTCGTGTTCACTTCACCTCTTGGAGGTATTGGATGTTGCTACTGCTGCTAAAAAGCTCCTACGTGCAAGATACCTGTTCTCCATTGAGAATTGAATCCTGGTGGTTTGCTCGGTGAATTTCCTCTATAATATCCTCAGGAGAGAACATATAAACATAGATTACTTACTGAAGCAAAAGTCCCACTGAGCTGGGCCCAGCCATAGAGGTCTATGAGTCTGTAGATACTGGCCAGTTTACATCTCATGAGTCTTTCACCCTTTGCCAAAGGTACGGGATCATTGCAGTGGAGGTCATTGATGGGCGCCACCATGGACGAGTCTGAAACATAAAGGTTATATTTTCAGAAGCTGTGACTCCTGGTTACCAACTATTTTGTACCAAATTTTTTCCTATATTATTGTCACGACCTGGATAATTGTAAATAATTTGTGTGGTTTTCTGGTGGGGTTTGGAGGGGGATTGATCTGGTGGTTTTCTTGCCATTGGGCCGTCTGTTGGTGTAATGAGTATTGGTCTTTAGAATATACTTGAGGTTCTTTGGATTGAGCCTCAGGTGTTGGCCATTACTAGAGATGAGCGAGTACTGTTCGGATCAGCCGATCCGAACAGCACGCACGCATTGAAATGAATGGATGCACCTGTTACTTCCGCTTTGATGCCGGCCGGCCACTTAACTCCCCGCGTGCCGGCTACGTCCATTCATTTCAATGCTTGCGTGCTGTTCGGATCGGCTGATCCAAACAGTACTCGCTCATCTCTAGTTATTACCATCATCCTATCGGACGGTTCTGGGGCCTTTATTAGGAGGAGGGCTGGCTTCACTAGTTGCCGGTTTTCGTTGTAGCCAACTAGAATTTGTGGCTCAGTGAGGAGGATTCTTTGTGGAATTACAACTGACTTGGAAGCGGTGTGAGTGTTACCTTGTGTGTGAGTTTGGTTTTCCCCTCCACACTTCTACTCTGCCCTGTCCTTCAGCTCTGGTTGCCTGACACGGTATTGGTATTTTTGAGGTTGTTTGGGTTCTAGTTTGTTTTGCCTCAGTCCTGTGTTAACCCTTTCCTCACCTCTCCACTGTCCCTCTCCTCATTCTCTTGTTACGTATTGTGTTGAACTGTGTGTCTGTTGTCCAGCACTTCCCATCCCGTTTGTTTTGTCTGCAGCTGCACCTTGGTTTCGGTAGGGGTGACCACATTAGTATCCCCAGTCCCTAACGCACTTTTAGCTCTTCCCCTATCTTTCGACTAGATCTTCGTGTTAGAGAGCCAGGAGTTGTCGGGGCCAAGGCTAGCTTGGAAACAGCTGACCACCACCCGCAGGCAGGGCCTAGCTAGCCGCTGTAGCGTCAGGGAAAGTCTCCCTCCCCTGTTCCCTTAGCGGTGCAGTCTGCAGTTTGTATTCTGTGTCTGGTCATAGACACAAACGTAACAATTATAGATCCCCATCCTGAATAACTCCTCTTGTCTCAGAGGAAACAACTTTATGTCCGACCCCATAGCACACGTACAAACAGGTTACATATCAGTCCTCTGTCAGATAGTGTAGAGAGAAGTTCTAGTGTGAACAGAGCCAGAGGATCCATGTATATATGCTTTAATAGTGATCCAGAGACGTGTATGGGGCTTCAACGGTACCACTATGTCTCCCTCATGCAGACGATTTTCTGCCACATTTTCCATGAATTTGGTGGAAAAAAAAAATAAATGATGTTATGCTTCCCAGAGGTATTCTACCCTAGAAGCATTGGTATCATTACACATATGGTGGCCTAAAAAACTGTATGGCAGCACATTGAGGTTTACCGCTATGTACTAGGGAGCCATATAGTCCTCATGCACTGCCTTATAGGCTTCACGCATTCTCGTCTACCATATACATATATCACTCGGCTCGTGCGTCGATGAAGAACGCAGCTAGCTGTGAGAATTAGTGTGAATTGCAGGACACATTGATCATCGACACTTCGAATGCACCTTGCGGCCCGGGTTCCTCCGGGGGCTATGCCTGTCTCAGGGTCGTTACCATATACATGAGCCTGCATTCAGATTACCTACTGCTTCCTTTACTTTGCCAGTGTGAACAGAGTCAGAGGACCTCATACCGTACGGGTTCCATGTATTCAGGTCTGTGCATGGGCCCTATAGAGACGTGGTGTGCTAAAGAGACCCTTATTAAGCTCTAGAGAATCCCAGATGTTTAGAGTAGCCTGAATTGGGGGAAACCCTGAATTCCCATGTACCTACTACTCTATGTGCCTGCTTTACCCTGTGCCTCCAGCAGAATACAACTCGGCTTCCTAATGTCCTTTAGAACAAGCAGTTCTGTACTTTACAGTACTAGAGGCACTAAATGTGATACATGTATTATACATATGAAAATCACAAGCAGCAACTTATTGATGGTTTCCAGGAAACTGCAGTTATTTTCTAATATAGGATAAAAAGGACAGTAATTGTAAGTAAAACTTTATGATTATTATTATTCTTATTAGCAATCCTTTAAAATCTGCAAAAACAATGTAATTTCTATGTGTTATTATTTGGAAGCATCCATATTGGTATTTAAACTGGACCCTTTGTGAGAATTCATTGTTATTAAGACAGAAATAGAATGACCACCCATATGCCATATATAATAATGGTATCTTCTTAGAGGAACCTATGTGCCCCTCCGGCTCTAGGACCCAAAGGTGACTGCTATCTGTGCCTCTGCTATAGCTGTGCCCCTATGAAAATCAGTGCAAAGAAGCAAACTGGTGTCTGCTGCAAAGGAGCGACCGCGAGAATATTATATCTGAGTGTGGAAATTTCCTGCAAAAGTTACATTACTTAAAATAATTTTCAGCAACGTCCTGACACTAGATCCCCCCTCCCAAGCCCAACTCCCTAGAGAGAAAGTGGAAGAACGTACTGACTGGACAGGTGGGGAAGACAGATGGTGCAGTGCTGGCCATGAAGTCAGCGATTTGCCTGAGAGCCCAGATATTGGAGGAGTTGTTCCCTTTCTTCATTTGCTCCTGAATTAAACTTTCCAGTTCCTCCCTAAAAGACTGAAAGTAAATGGAAGCAAATGTAACATTGAAGTGAGGAGACAGCAGAAGAAATATAACACAATCACATAATAGGATGCTACTATAGGGTCATTCCATGACCCTATACTGGATATTGGTATTGGCTTTTATTCTGATACAGAATTTATCATGAAAAACCTTGGGCAACACAGTGGCTCAGTGGTTAGCACTACTGCCTTGCAATGCTGGAGTCCTGGGTTCAAATCCTGGCAAGGACTCCATCTGCAAGGAGTTTGTATGTTCTCCCTGTGTTTGCATGGATTTCCTCCCATATTCCAAAGACATACTGATAGGGAAAAAATGTACATTGTGAGCCCAAACTAAATTGATATGGGGGCATTATAGTTATACTGTATGCATGTAGAGTCCCCAACTGTGACCATCTGGATTTATAGGAGATATGATCATTAGAAAGCACTCACGTGTGTAAAAATGGGGTTGTCTGGCCTCTACAAGAACGCATATAAAAGAGGAGACTATGACACTATGTTGGGACCCCTGTTCTGCTTATTTACTCTATTATGCTCACTTATACAGTATATCACCATCATATTCTTTACAAATATTGCCTGTACTGTCCCATATAGAGCTTACAATCTAAACTTCCTATCAGTATGTCTTTGGAGTGTGGGAAGAAACCTGGAGGACACCCATGTAGACATGTTGAGAACATAGAAACTCCTTGCGGTTGTTGTCCTTGACTGGTTTTAGACCTAGGACTCCAGTGCTAACCACCATGCTGTCCTGGTTGGTTACATACTGCTGGGTGGTAGTGGTGGGGAATAGACATGGAGAAATTAAAGACACAATGTCATTGCACGCTGAATGGGAAAATCAAGGACCATAATGGCAACCTATTTTGATTCTTTCTATGGGGCCCACTCTCTTCAATATACAGTCCTATGAAAAAGTTTGGGCACCCCTATTAATCTTAATCATTTTTTGTTCTAAATATTTTGGTGTTTGCAACAGCCATTTCAGTTTGATATATCTAATAACTGATGGACACAGTAATATTTCAGGATTGAAATGAGGTTTATTGTACTAACAGAAAATGTGCAATATGCATTAAACCAAAATTTGACCGGTGCAAAAGTATGGGCACCCTTATCATTTTATTGATTTGAATTCCCCTAACTACTTTTTACTGACTTACTGAAGCACAAAATTGGTTTTGTAACCTCAGTGAGCTTTGAACTTCATAGCCAGATGTATCCAATCATAAGAAAAGGTATTTAAGGTGGCCAATTGCAAGTTGTTCTCCTATTTGAATCTCCTCTGAAGAGTGGCATCATGGGCTACTCAAAACAACTCTCAAATGATCTGAAAACAAAGATTGTTCAACATAGTTGTTCAGGGGAAGGATACAAAAAGTTGTCTCAGAGATTTAACCTGTCAGTTTCCACTGTGAGGAACATAGTAAGGAAATGGAAGACCACAGGGACAGTTCTTGTTAAGCCCAGAAGTGGCAGGCCAAGAAAAATATCAGAAAGGCAGAGAAGAAGAATGGTGAGAACAGTCAAGGACAATCCACAGACCACCTCCAAAGAGCTGCAGCATCATCTTGCTGCAGATGGTGTCACTGTGCATCGGTCAACTATACAGCGCACTTTGCACAAATAGAAGCTGTATGGGAGAGTGATGAGAAAGAAGCCGTTTCTGCACGTACGCCACAAATAGAGTTGCCTGAGGTATGAAAAAGCACATTTGGACAAGGCAGCTTCATTTTGGAAACAAAAATTGAGTTGTTTGGTTATAAAAAAAAGGCGTTATGCATGGCGTCCAAAAAGAAACAGCATTCCAAGAAAAACACATGCTACCCACTGTAAAATTTGGTGGAGGTTCCATCATGCTTTGGGGCTGTGTGGTCAATGCCGGCATCGGGAATCTTGTTAGAGTTGAGAGTCGCATGGATTCCACTCAGTATCAGCAGATTCTTGAGAATAATGTTCAAGAATCAGTGACGAAGTTGAAGTTACGCCGGGGATGGATATTTCAGCAAGACAATGATCCAAAACACCGCTCCAAATCCTCAGGCATTCATGCAGAGGAACAATTACAATGTTCTGGAATGGCCATCCCAGTCCCCAGACCTGAATATCATTGAACATCTGTGGGATGATTTGAAGCGGGCTGTCCATGCTCGGCGACCATCTAACTTAACTGAACTTGAATTGTTTGTCCAAAATACCTTTATCCAGGATCCAGGAACTGATTAAAAGCTACAGGAAGCGACTAGAGGCTGTTATCTTTGCAAAAGGAGGATCTACTAAATATTAATGTCACTTTTCTGTTGAGGTGCCCATACTTTTGCACCGGTCAAATTTTGGTTTAATGCATATTGCGCATTTTCTGTTAGTACAATAAACCTCATTTCAATCCTGAAATATTACTGTGTCCATCAGTTATTAGATATATCAAACTGAAATGGCTGTTATAAACACCAAAATATTTAGAACTAAAAATGATTAAGATTAATAGGGGTGCCCAAACTTTTTCATAGGACTGTATATCACTGAAGGGCACAATCTGTGAGCATACTTTTGCTTGGGCCCTACTGATGTGAAGGAATTTCCTAATTCCTGTCTAAATATGTGAAGCTTCATGAAGGGCTCAGGGGCTCACACTACCAATTCATACCAGAAAATGTCTAATGACCACCCAATAGCTAGTATCAGCCAATATGTACATGTAAATCTTATTTTACACCGCCTAGGAATTGTGCTTTAGGCTAAGGCTCCTACAAGACAACCCACAGCTATAAAGCGCTGCGGAAAAAAAAGTGGCGGCAAAGCATCACGGTTCTTCCCGCAGTGCTTTAAACAGAAAGTTTGCAGAGTTTTCCTCCGCAGACCTTCTGTTACAATTATATCTATGGGAAAACCACTGGCATTTCTGTAGATATAATTGACATGCTGCAATTTCCAAAAATGTGCCGGTTTTAGAAATCACGGCGTGTCCACACCACAGTTTTTACTGCAAAGTGGGCATGGGATTTGCAAGATTCCCATCCACTTTGCCGTTACTGTAAAACGCTGCCATTTTTCCCGCGGCACTTCCGACCTGTGGGGCCCCGGCCATAGGTAGTAATAGTAATGTTGGTAATGGATATTTGGTACAACATGCACATCTTCTTTTCCCATTCCAGGTAACTACTCACTGGGCTCTGTAGGATCATGGTGACACGTTTCTTCTGCTCCATGACATTGAAATCCTGCCTTAGATCTGCCGCCATATTCCGAATTCGAAGATATTCTGGATCATTCTCTGTATATCGCTCAAAGTATCTTGGTTCTTCCGGGGGAGGCGAGGTCACAGCCTCAGGGGTGGTTTGTTCGCTCATCTTTGTGGGTTATCTCTGTCTCCACTGCACATGAGTCCTATGAGATACAAAAAAGATCAGTTAATATCTAATATCAGAAGCACCCACCATACTGATGTATATGGTGTGTAGTATGCTTTCAAGAGAAATTACTGCAGTTTTCTCCTACTACACTGAATTGTGATAGACAGTCTACAAACATGAGATATCCCTGCCATTATATTTTAAGTAGCTTTAATAAACTGTGGTTAAGATATCTAGCAATGGAAATAAACGGGATCAATACAAAATAGGTCCTTAAAGAGGACCTTTCATCACCTCCAACAAGCCCATTTCATTACATCAATTAATAGTTGCTGCATCACTGATTCTGGCACAGTTGGGATTTTTTCTCTAGCCCCCACCGTTCCCAAGTAATCAATGCTGTTAGTTCTGATGTACTATTTAGACTCTGTACTGTGAGGAGGGTGATGTCAGGCAGGAGCAGACGAGGGGTGTGGTTTTGAGCGCTGACACTGGCTGCCTCTGATTGGAGCTCTGAGTCACGCCCCCTGTCTGACACCGCCCTCCTGACATTACAGAGCCTATATAGCACATCAGACATCAAAACTATCTGTCCTTGTTGCTCAGGAATGGTGAGGGCTAAAAAAAAAAATTCCAACTGTGTTGGAATCAGTGGAGCAGAGCCTATTGCATTATGTAAAGAGTTGGACTTGTTGGAGGTGGTAAAAGGTCTTCTTTATGTGGACAGAAGATGGCCTTCATTGAAACCATGTCTCAATTGACTAGCATAATATATTCATCCTTTGTTCTCTGTGTTTGTTTGTATCTAAAATCCAGAAGGTTCATTTTTAAATATCAATTTTCAGTTCACATTTAAGCTACATAAAAGTTTGGTGTCTTTATAAATAACTGGATTAAATACGCACTGTAGTTACAACAAACTTTGAATAAAAGAATAGCACAGGCATAGAAACTTTGTAATATATTTTATCAGAGATAAATGCTGGTTTCTCCTCTTATTAGGATGTTTCTCCGCTCCCCACTCTGTTATACAGAGATTGACTTGGAAAATGCTGCTACATTGTACTGCAGATACAAAATATCTATAGAAGTCTATGGAGAGTGGGGGAGTGATCAGGAAGTGCTACAGATAAGAGAAAAAATACAGATCTGCCCTGATGTTCGAGCTAATTCCGAGCTTTGTATTGCAACCAGAACACACTACTCATATCAGTACAAGTCAGTACTTCTCCATATATGTCCTGTGTCATGTTAATATTCACATGGCTGAATTTGAAGCATATTCTGACTCCAAATTTCACCTGGAATCTTGAAATGAATGGGAGGCAGATTTTTTTCTTTAGTTGATAAGTGTCTCCAGGAAGATTTGGCCTGATAACCTGAAATTTCCCCATTGTGGGACTATTAAAGGATAATCTTATTAAATGGGAGGGGGAAAAATATCAAATGGCCGATACAGGATTTAGAAATTATGCAGTGTATTCCACAGTAGACTCTATAGTGGAATTTGTACAAGCTAAAAATTCAGCATTGGGAGTTGAAATGAAGGGAAGGCAGTTATCAGCAGAATTTGGAGATGAATTTGAGGTGGATCCAGATTCAGCTTTGTAAATATACCCAGAGCAGATTCTTCTTTACTTACTGTGCAGTAAGCTCAGAGAGAACTGCAAACTACAGATAAAGCGTACAGAAGGGGAAACTGCTAAAAATCTGCGGAATCTAAATCATATAATGGTCAGATGTAGCGTTACTCATCTCTCATGTACACACATAGCACATCCTGAGATACAAAGTCTGAATGTGTGTCTTTATATGTGTCATACACCTGCCTATACAATTACACCTAAACCTAAGTGACTATGTAGTAGCAATTTCTTGAAATACCGTAGGAAATTAAAGATTTTCCTAAACACATTTTATCATGGTGAGAAATACAATGCAGGGATCTTAAGTTAAACTTAAGATGAAATCTCCTCCTAATGCGGCGCTACAGCAAACAGTGGTGTATGTAAGACTATTAGCACAATAAGCTTGTGTAAGTCTGTTAAGTGATTGCGACTTTTAATCTAGATCCTGGGAACAGATACATAACATGAGGCTGAAGGTAATGCCGTGTCTTAGACATGGAGGTACGCTGCTGCCTGAGCAGGGACGAAGCCTAAGGACTCCTTCACACGACCGTACTTTTGATCTAGAATTGCAGATCCACAATTGCGGGTAAAAGTACGGACACATGCATTTCTATTGGCCTAGATACATAATCACATTTTTTGCAGTATACAAAGACCGCAAATTATGAAGCAAGGCCCATTTTTACCCAAATTTGCGACACATATAAGTGTAGGGGTTCATACAAGTCTTTTTGAGGATACATGATTGCAGATGACATACAGACATGTTTTTTGCAGATTGTGGATCAGTATTTGTGGACTGTAAAAAGCACTATGGTCATGTGAAGGAAGCCTTAATGGAGTCTAAGGGTAGGTTCACAAGTCATTTTTTGGTCAGCATTTTGAGGCCATATCCGCCTCAAAATCCTGACCAAAAAGACAACTCCCATTGAAATCAATGGGAGCCGGTCAGTTCTTTTTTTCCGGCAGCCGTTTGCTCCGACTCCCGGAAAAAGAAGCGACATGCTCATTCTTTCAGGCTGATTTGCCTTGTGACATCCGCCTAAAGACACTCCCTCCTCCGGACTAGGCTCATTCATTTGGGCCTAATCCAGAGCGGAGTGCGCAACTGGATGCCGGTTCACTGCACCGGCATCCAATCGCAGCTACCCGTATTTTGGTCTGGAAACTGAGTTGGCCTCTGCCTCAGGTTCCAGACCAAAAAACCCTGTGTGAACTTACCCTTAAGATTTACGTGTAGTGCTGTATCCACCAAAAGACATCACTCAACTGGGTATATCCACATCTCTCCCCCAGCATATAGTGTCAGGGGAAAAGAAGGGTAAGGCATGCTGAATTTCAATCTGTCCAATCCTTTGGAAATAAGCAATCTAGGTATATCTGGTACTAGTTTAATCCCTTGCATTTTTGTCATAAATGCCCTACTTTTTTTTTTCACCCCTATCAGTATGTCTTTGGAGTGTGGGAGGAAACCCACGCAAACACGAGGAGTACATACAAACTCCTTGCAAATGTTGTCCTTGGCAGGATTTGAACCCAGAACTCCAGTAGGGGTTATGTAGCGGTTTTTCTGTAAATGTGGTTAATAGTATCCCCTGCACTGCCTGTGATTTTCTATAGTGAGCCACCATGATGCCCAATCCTTAAAATTTTCATTGCAGAAAAGTAAGTGTCATAAACGCTGTGTTTTACAGTCCAAGCTAAGGGAGGCTAAGGCCCAACGTAGCGGGCTGCAGCAAAAAAAAAATCTCTTTTTGTTTTGTAGATTGTGAGCCCCATTTAGGGCGGGTTCACACGATGTATTTTGGTATGTAATGTGGCACGTAGACGCCGCGGGAGCTTTTGTGGGCTGTATACGCTCCCATTGATTTCACTGGGAGCCAGGACCGTATATGCGGCGCTATTTTGCGGCCGTGATTTTGCGGCGGCCGCAAAATAGCGCCGCGTATACGGTCCCGGCTCCCGACCTACATTAACCATACAGAATTTTTCTGAAATTTCCCCAATGTGGGACTATTAAAGGATTATCTTATCTTATCTTTTTGATGTTCAGCATCTCCTCAGTCCTAGATTTGGTGGATCTTTAGAATTTTACAAAATACTGAATTCTAGAAAATATAATTTAGCTTACAATCAGATTATCGGCATGACATTTGACATGCTGGCAGTTGCTCCTCAGCAGCACACGGCCGCCTTCCCAGCATGTGTTCACTATAACAAAGAGAGTCTGCTGTCAGATACTGATATACAGGGTCAGAATCTTAAATGTCAGGCAGCAAATCTCAAGCAAACTGCATAACCCTTTCACAGTCAGATGCTCCTGGGATCCCTTCTTATCTTATGTAGCAGATCAATGCCGGTGACATCATGGGTTTTAACGTCATGGGTTTCCATGACAATTGTTTAAATGCAGAATCGTCCTTCTTGTGTTTGGACTGTATAGCTATATATAGCGCCTGTTTTGGCCGCTACGCTTAGAACTTTTTGTGACAAGAGCTGATCCTGTTCTCTGTGTTTGCTGTATTTGCAGAACGAAACTGCTTTAGGCCGGGACCCCATGGGATGAAATGTCTTGATATGCCCATGGCGGAAACACATACCTCCCAACTTTTGAAGAACCGAAAGAGGGACAAAATGTGCGGCGCGCGTAGCGCGCTGCGGTAAATTTAGCCCCGCCCACTTTTGTGTTGACTCCGCCCACTCGTTAATTTTTCATGTGCCCGCACACAGTATATTCCTCCTACAGTCACCCGTAAATTATATGTCCCCCTTCTATCTCTCCCCCAGTTTCATATACACCCTTCATCTGCCCCCAGTTTCATGTCCCTCTTCCATCTCTGCCCCAGATTCATGTCCCCACATCTCTGCCCCCAGATTCATGTCCTCCATCTCTGCCCTCAGATTCATGTCCTCTCCATCTCTGCCCCCAGATTCATGTCCCCACATCTCTGCTCCCAAATTCATGTCCTCTCCATCTCTGCCCTCAGATTCATGTCCTCTCCATCTCTGCCCCCAGATTCATGTCCCCCATCTCTGCCCTCAGATTCATGTCCTCTCCATCTCTGCCCCCAGATTCATGTCCCCACATCTCTGCTCCCAAATTCATGTCCTCTCCATCTCTGCCCCCAGATTCATGTCCTCTCCATCTCTGCCCCAGATTCATGTCCCCCATCTCTGCCCCCAGATTCATGTCCTCCATCTCTGCCCCCAGATTCATGTCCCCACATCTCTGCCCCCAGATTCATGTCCCCACATCTCTGCCCCCAGATTCATGTCCCACATCTCTGCCCCCAGATTCATGTCCCTCCATCTCTGCCCCCAGATTCATGTCCTCTCCATCTCTGCCCCCAGATTCATGTCCCCCATCTCTGCCCCCAGATTCATGTCCCCCATCTCTGCCCTCAGATTCATGTCCTCTCCATCTCTGCCCCCAGATTCATGTCCCTCCATCTCTGCTCCCAAATTCATGTCCACTCCATCTCTGCCCCCAGATTCATGTCCCCCATCTCTGCCCCCAGATTCATGTCCTCTCCATCTCTGCCCCCAGATTCATGTCCCCCATCTCTGCCCCCAGATTCATGTCCTCTCCATCTCTGCCCCCAGTGTCATGCCGTCCTCTCCTTCATCTGACCCCAGATTCACGTTCCACCTCCACATTAAACTTACCTTCTCCTCCGCTCCCTCGCCGCTCTCTGCCCGCCTCTCTCGCTGACACATGCAGCTGAAGGAAGGAGCTGACACAGGTCAGCTCCTCGCTTCGCCGCTGCCCGCCACTCTCTCCCTGACACATGCGGCTGAAGCTGCTCGCGTGCTCGCTTCGCCGCTGTGTCTCTCTCTCGCTGACACATGCGGCTGAAGCGAGTAGCTGACCTGTGTCAGCTCCTCGATTCGCCGCTGCCACCGGCTCCTGGCTTGTACATCGCGTCTACAAACCAGGAGCCGGCGGCAGCAGCGAAGCGAGGAGCTGACACAGGTCAGCTCCTCGCTTCAGCCGCATGTGTCAGCGAGAGAGAGACGCAGCAGCGAAGCGAGCACGCGAGCAGCTTCAGCCGCATGTGTCAGGGAGAGAGGCGGGCAGCGGCGAAGCGAGGAGCTGACCTGTGTCAGCTCCTTGCTTCAGCCGCATATGTGTTCAACTCAGATCTGCGTCCTCTGGACGCAGATCTGAGTTGAAATCGGGACATACCTCCCTCCAACCGGGACCGTGGGACATGTCACCCAAATCGGGACTGTCCCGCGGAAATCGGGACGGTTGGGAGGTATGGGAAACAGCCTTGTTACAGTAAGGGAAAAGTGGATGGGATTCGCTAGAATACCATGCCCACATTGCGGAAAAAAAATGCAGTGTGGACACACCACGATTTACAAAACTGTCGCGGTTTTGGAAATCATAGCATGTCAATTATACCTATGGAAACGCCAACGATTTCCTCATAGGTATTATTGTAACAGAAAGTCCGCAGAGGAAAATTCCGCAAACTTTCTGTGTGACCCTTCGTTCACATCTGCGTTCGGTATTCCGTTCAGGGAGTCGGCATGAGGACCCCCCGGAACGGAATACCAAACGCAACTGCAAGCGGTGTGCTAGTGAAAGACTATAATGTGGTCCGTGTGCTTGCCCCGCTCTGCCCGCACGAATCATGCGGGCAGGAAAGTTGATTGTGAACTACTTTCCTGTCCGTATTACCCCTGCAGAGATCTGGCGGCAAGCACATGGATCCCATTATAGTCTATGGGGTCTGTGTGCTTTCACTGGCACACCGCTAGCGGTTGCGTTCGGTATTCCGCTCGGGGAGTCCTCATGCGGATTCCCCCAGATGGAATACCAATGCAGAAGTGAACAAGGCCTAAAGCGCTGCGGGAAAAAGTGTGATGCGTTTCCGCCGCATTTTTTTCCGCAGCGCTTTTTTGCTGCAGGACGTCTCATGGGGCCTTAGCTTTAGGCTGAGGCACCATGTTGCGGAAACGCAGCCAAAGCCAGGAGTGGATTGAGCAGAAGACAGAGGCATAAGAACTTCCGATATGTTCCCCATTGCTTCTGTAGCTATATTGTAGGGCCTCAGCCTAATATATTTCCATTCTAGGACTAAGTCATGGTCAGATTTCAACAAAGTGATTTTTTCTATGATATATTAGAAGAACAATTTGTGGATTTCCCCTTTAAGGATTATAGGGCCGCGCAGGAAAACCTAAAAGTAAATCCGGACTTGGCTATTAGTCATTAAACATGATGCGTTCCTAAGAGCCAGAATGTAACCACATTAGTCTTTCTCCCGGTACATTATATCTGCGTACATCACTCTGGCGCTTTCTGGTCCAAGCACTTAGCACAATGATGGTGATGAGCCTGTGAGTCCGGCCTCCCTGCTCCATCAGAATGGTCTGCGGAGAGGATTAAAGCTGTGAGATCAGCCTGTTGTCCCAGAACTGCACATTCACATGCCATTAAAATGCACGCCTCAGCACATCAAAATTATACTATAAATCTAACGTTGAGTAACTGGCACCAGGTTATGAGCTGTGCTGAATGTGCTGTCTGCACAGAGGACAGGGACTTAACTGTTTACATGCTGGAGGTTTGCAAATCTCTGCATATACAAGTCCTAACTATATAAGAGTCAGGAACAGTGAATGCATTTTATGATGTGTATGTCTATTTTAATCAGTGACTTATAAAATAAGCGTTAAGCACCTTTATAAGATGGTGACAATGTGTATTTAAAGGGTTAAAGAGCACCTGTTTTAATAAATATGGGTATTTTTTATAAAGTAATTCTTCTGCCGAATATTTTTCTCATAACGCTCCATTGTGCAGCTCCTCTATTATTATTCCTGGGCATTTACGAATAAATTGACAACTGGGTGGTACCATTTGGGGATGTGGTCTCTGTCCAATCAGTGCTGACCGTGCCAGACTAAGGGGGCATTGACAAGGAGTAAAGTGGCGCTGATTCTGCCATGATAACTCATGGCAGAATCAGCGCTGATAAAAAGTCTCCCATTGACTTCAATGTGTTCTGTGTGGAAAACGGAACCCATTGAAGTCAATGGGAGTCTTTTTATCAGCGCTGATTCTGCTGTGAGTTATGGCAGAATCAGCGCCACTTTACTCCGTGTGAATGCCCCCTAAGGGGGATGTTAATACCCAATTGTCTACTTATGCAAGAGTCCCACTAGTGCCAGGCTCTGTCCTTCGGTTCTGTCGGAGAACCTGAATAACAGAGAGTCAGACTGTTAAAACAGCGGTTATACATAGAGACCCCTTTGGCTATAATGGCGCCCGCTGTCTTAAAACTCCTGTTCCGTGCAGGACTTTTCTTTCTGCCAATTTTCTGCAGTTTCTGCGATGGACTCTGATGCAGCCGTGAACCCAGCCTTATTCAAAAATATTCAGGAGTAAGAACAGAGGAACAACATAATGCCGAGATAAGAAAAAAGGTGACCCAGAACTGTCATATCATAGGAAATACAAGTATGTACAAAAAAAACAACGTTAGGGTAACGTTCACACTACTATTGTGAACATCCAATGCTCTCGTCCATCATAGGACATGTCAATAGAATAATGGACACAGATGGACCAACCTGCATCCGTGTCCAGCCCCACTGACTCTAATGTAAACAATATGGCAGACACTTTCTCCCGTCATGTTGGCTTACTTTTGTAATGGAAGAAAAAGTATAAAAAAACTTAACGGAAGAAAACCTCTGTGTTTTCTTTTTTACATTAGAGTAAATGCAGACTGTAGATGGAGGGGGCTCCATTTACATCTGTTGTTTAATGGCCATTGCTCTCACCCTGTGCTGGATAAGAACAACGGATAATAATAACAGTAGTGTGTTCCCACCCTAAGAGAAGTGATGGGTCCTCTATAACTGAGTGAGCCCTATGGAATCCTCTACAGCACATCACTAAATTCAGAATTTGCAGGTACAATACGTGAATTTTATCTCCCAGATCTAGAGCAGTGTCCTTCAACCTCTTCAAGCGCTTGTAAAAAAAAAAAGTTCCAAAGTACCATCAATGGACACTGTGGTGTCCGTCATGTGACAGATCTGCTCCTAATCTCAGAAAATCCTTTGGCTTGTGGGGGCAACTGTGGCAAACAAACACTACATTTCTGAGGGTCTTAGCTTCCGCCCAGCTGTAGAGAAACATGGATCCCCTCAAATGCTGCACATAGGCACATTTTAATGTGACCACCATAGGTACCCACTACACTGGATCAGCTATCTCTGGCAGTCCCATTGAAATGAATGACCTGCCAATCCATTCAAACAAAGGTCCAAGACACTTGTTCTTGTGGTTGGACACGCACAAGTCAGCAGGTCACCCCCTGTCCTTTAGATTGGAGGCCAGTTCTTGTTACTGGAATTCTCCTTTAAATTTTTGTGCCCAAAGGCCATGGCTAACAGACAGTACATGTGTGAGCCATGCTACATAGACTGCACTATATCCCACCATTACTGTCCGAAGGCACAACCCAACAAAATGGCCTGTACGATCTTGTGGTGCTACCTTTGTGTCCAATTCATGTGGGCAGTTGATATGGTGCAATCATATCTGACTTGGGGTCTCTATAAACTTTTAGTGCCCACTTTGTTAACCCTCTATGAGCATCTCATTGGGGATCTGGTTTCCATTTGAGGCAGAAGTCTCAGGCAGCCTAAGGCTCTGGCCATTTTCCAAGGAAGAAGAAGGATGGACAAAATACATAGCTGGTATAGGCCGAGGTGTTTTTGTCTTTGAGGAACGATCCAGGACAGAGTTTGTCATCGTGAAATGTCTCCAGGACTATTTGTACTGTTTATTTAGTGACATTTATAGAAATTGGAACAATAAATCCAGCATCACGACTCCCATCTTGTGTAATGAGAAGATGTCAGATGACAAATCACCATATGAAGGCCTCAGCATGGCAGTGAATCAGTTACTTGCACACAATTCCCACCGCTCTGTCGCCTCCTCCTTTCCAGGATTGCAGCATCTCTGGAGTTGCTAGGACACAGACAGGCAATGGATGCTCGCACGGCTCCCCATATTACATGTATAAGCACAGCTGCTGCCAACCCAACACACCTATCACTGCCAAACCAAGGCGCACATGCCACCCCAGCTGAACCCAGCTGCTCCGCTGTACATGTCACAACTTCTGAGTGGCGGCCAATTTATTTGCAGATTTACAGACACGGCATTACAGGATGGAAGACATTACATGCACAGGATCACAAATATAAAAAGCTCTATAAAGGCAAATATACATGTATGCAATGCTCTGCAACCAATGCAGGACACATAATACACAGGGTCTAGAGGACTAGTAGAAAACACACACTCCTTTATAGAGGACAGTCTCATGGACACGGCCCTGTATTTCATCTGCATAGAGACAGTATGAACAAACATACAGAAACCCCACTGCCTGCTCAGCTGTCCCCAAGATAAGCCCCCAGAGGATTGCTCTATAGTAATGTATATTAGAAAACATGACCGCTCTAGTAATATTGTACTGATATTCATAAATCCTATATAACTCCTTTTAAGAATCAAGAACGTTGCGGAAAAAATGCTGCGCATGCTTTGAGAAATAGAAGGGTTAATAGTTTATTTTTATCAATTACTAAAATGAAGTGAATGAACAAAAGAGAAATGTAATCCCATCGATATTTGGTGTGACCTTTGCCCTTTAGAGGAGGAGTCCTGACAGTGATGATACGGCCCCCACAGAGCCCTGATCTCAACATCATCCAGTCTGTCTGGGATTACATGAAGAGACAGAAGGATTGGAGCAAGTCTATATCCACAGAAGATGCGTGCTTAGTTCTCTAAGATGGCGGGAACAACCTCCTTCCCTGGAGAGTTACTTCAAAAACTCAACACTAGAGACCTTTACAAAAAAGTCCAGCCTTCATAAATCTGTCAATTGTGTGGTCATAAAACAGACCCTAAAGTATTGGGAAATAACTTGGACACTGTCAAGCTATTGAAAGGTTAGCTGTAGAGATGACTGCAAAACTTAGTAAAGTTCCAAAAAACTCATACCAACACATCCTATACGGTAAACCAAAGAGGAAGGACGTGGAAGTAAGGTGGCACTTGCCAATAATATAGAGAAAGATCTATGCAACTTACTTAGTAAATATCAATACATATATCAATAACATAGAGTGATAAGATATTAATAATGATATGAAATAAAGAGATATTAGTAAGCATTTGGTGGAAAATGTAACAACATGTATAAAGTGCAAGAAAACAAATGTCATCATGGCAGTCTATGGATCCTGTCTAGTATGCCACTGAATAGGGTTTTGCATGTGGTGCACAAAGCAGATATTCCAGGGGCCACACAGTGGCTCAGTGGTTAGCATTGCAGCGCTGGAGTCCTGGTGTTCAAATCCTGCCAAGGGCATAAAACCATATGCAAGGAGTTTGAATGTTCTCCCTGTATTTGCATGGATTTCCATCCCATATTCCAAAGACATACTGATAGGGAAAAAATGGACATTGTGAGCTCTATGTGGGGCTCACAATCTACATTAAAAAAACAACAACAAATAAACAAAAAAAAAGGTCCCACATCGCAACCCGCAGCAAAAAAAGTGCTGCTGTGGTGGCAATACATCGTGGTTCTTGCCTCAGCACTTTGCAAAGAAAGTTTGCAGAGGTTTCTTCTGTGGACTTTCTGCTTCACTTATATCTATAGGGAAACCCCCGTCGTTTCCGTAGATATAATTGACATGCTGCGATTTCCAAATCTGCCACGGTTTTGGAAATCGCCACGTGTCCGCCCTGCGTATTTTACCACAAAGTGGGCATGGGATTTGCTAGAATCATATCCACTTTGCTGTGACTGTAAAATGCTGCGGCTTTTTCCGCCACATGGGGCCCCAGCCTAAAACGCAATTTTTCATCTTTTTAAACTGCATGTAAAAAACCCCATGCAGAGACTTCTATATATTCCTAATGCAAAATAATGCAAAGGGACCCCCACATATCATGTGCTATATATAATATTTATGCTTCTTATATTGAGGCCTTGGGGCCCCCACAAGCTCCAGGGCCAGGTAGTGATCTCTGGTTTTATTTTATTTTTGGTGGGTTTTTTTTTTTTTTTACTTTGTACAGTGCAATGGTTTAGGAGATAAAATAAAAATGCAATAAAAAAAACTCAACTGGAAAAACACTGAATACTTAGCAAAGTACTATGTGTGAATCCAGCCTATGGCAAAAAATAAAATGTGGTGTGAATGTGCCCTTACTGTGCTAGTTCTATTAATACAAGAATACAGATACGTAAAGCAGCACGCTACACCTACAGATTCATTGCAGAATGCCTACATATCTTATCATACACAACACATGGTTGGCAAAACATCTCCATGGCAAAGCTGCCACAACCATTGCACATATATATCATATATATATATATATATATATATATATATATATATATATATATTCCTTTTATTTGTTGTACACCACATCTGAAAGACATATAGCACTGTAGGACTCACCACAACATGAAACAAACACAAAAAACCCAAATGCCTTCTACCTACAAATAATAAGACTGGTGCCCGCCTGCAGTGTGTAGACAAGCATAGTCTGTGATGTATGCTGTATACACATTCCCCATATTCCCTAATGCCATTCACATGATTGATCAGTCATATGGTGCCCACGACATGAATTACTCACTCAGGGTATAAAATAACAGACAATTGGGGTCCGTCTAACGCAGACAACCTGTCCTGGGCTCAGATGGCTGTCCCATGGGGTGAAGTAATATGTATATTCTATGGAACATGCAGAATCACATGTGTCACACTTCTGCTGAGAATTTACTCTGTAATCTGTGACAGAGGGAGGACAGATGGCTGTTTTCAGGAGATAAACCCATTGCCTACTCCACCCACATTTTACCACCCCCTTCCAGAGAATCTTAAAAAGCAAAATCAAACAACACAGAAAAGGAAAGCAGTGAAGACAGTGAGAGTGATATTAGCTGGAGCTGACATATAAGTAGTAATGGGCTGCAGTACCAGGCGCAGCCACATTCTTATATATGGCAGTAAAGACAACAATGAGAGTGATATTAGCTGGAGCTGACATATACATAGTAATGAGCTGCAGTACCAGGCACAGCCACACTCATATGTATGGCAGTGGAGAAAACAATGAGAGTGATAAATGTATATTCAAATGAATGGGTTATAAAGCTAACCGCCAGGAAGACATCCTCTGTCCAGTTTCTTGGGGCTGAGGACAAAAATCCAGCGGGATGGCACAGGGCGGATACCAGTCGCAAGTATCAATGCCCCCTTACTCATACATCCTAATTTTCAAAGGACTGAAAGAGGGACAGAATAAGTGGTTCACTACACGCACCTCTGCAAATTTAGCCCCATCCACTTCCACCCATTTCTCTTTGTGCCCCCACAAAGTAAATTATATTGTCCCCCTCCAGTTGCCTTCACAGCCTAATGCTGCCCTCCAGCTATCCCCCTTTCAGTTGCCACCACAGTATAAATCCTCCTTCAGCTGCCCCACATTTTAATGCCTGCCCTGAACTACTCCCACAGTTTAATGTTGACTCCAACTGTCCCCATATTTTAATGTCCCCCTCTAACTGCCCTCACAGTTTTATGTCCTCTTCCATCTGACCCCACAGTATAAATTCCCCCTGTAGTTGCCCCACAGGATTATGTCCCTCTGCTGGTGCCCCCACAATATCAAACAAACACATAAAAACACTAATACTCACCACACCCGGTTCACTGCTGGAGTCTTCAGGGAGTAGATGGCGCAATGTAAGTGACATCACTAAAGTGACTTCTGCTTGTGGAGAAGAGACAGAGGCCAAATGGTAAAGCAGGGAGTTGATAGCTTCCTGCTCCACCACTGTTTTCAACAATGAAAGCTGGAACATACCTCCTGACAATTGGGACAGCACCCAGAATTCAGCACTGTCCCGCTAAATCCGGGAAGAATGGGAGATATATACTGAATCTTTTCCTACTAACCCATACATCAATCTGCTCAGCCCCTCCTGCTCTATAACATGCCATCTACTGAACAGACTTCACATTCAGCATAAAGAGAGACTAACACTGAGAACACTACACCTTGGGTAGACTCCTTAGGAGAAGGAGAAGGGCATCTTGACCCAGTTCTGCCTGTGCTCCAAGTTCTCATCATCATTCAGCAGTAGCATACAGCAGAGGGATTATCACATCCTTGTACCAGAGCCCAAATTTGCCAGGGATTATTTCAGATGCAGTTTTAAAAGGTTAAGCCCTCCTAGTTGATGCATGTAGACACATTAAAGCTTATGTATTAGTAAAAGTCACCCCTGATAAATATAATGCAACTTGTACCTGCAGGACTAGACTGTACAATCATCCCTAAAAGGTTCTTCATTGTCCAAGAATGAGGACAACGTCATTACACTCTCATCCCCCGCCACAGCATCCTCTAGTTTATGTGATACTATTTTAGTAGGCAGAAAGGTAGAAACATAACACAATGTCTCCTACCAAATATGAGCATTATGGCTGGCGGAGAGGATGTCATTTATCATTATTGCTAAATGTAATGGAATATGAGATATATCAGATACAGAAGCCTCATAATATGATGAAAGGACACAAAGAGAGACTTCCAAGTATCATTCGATTTAGTATACGAGGAGCCAACCATGTAACATACATTATACTATAGTCAGCCGAACCTGGCTGGGCCCTCCATTCTCAACTATAGAGACCAGTTCGATAAGGGGGACCCACCTGTTGTCCAGAAAATCCTGAATTAAATTCCAGCACTGAGCCCCAGAATAAAATGTTCCCGTTATGTCATGTGAACGGATAGGCAAGTCACATAGGCAAGATGGAACTCCATTCACTGTCTATGGGACTGCAGGAGAAAGTTACTTCTCAGCCATCTCTGGCAGTCCCATAGAGAATAAATGGATCAGTGGTGGACCTATCGCTTCATTCCTAAGAGGGATTGGGACCACCGTTTTTCATGAGATTACTAATGGAATTGGGATAGACCCATGTCCTGTATCCTCATCTATAGGGCACATGCGCATTACTGTAGTGGTTTTTACTGTCCACAAATACAGATTCATCTGCAATTACGGATCCGCAATAAGACTTGTATGATCCCCTACACCTGTATGTGCCACAAATGGGGCCAAGAATAGGAAACTGCTTCGTAATTTGCAGTCCATGTACACGACATGACCAACAGCTGTGTGTATGGTCCCATAGAAATGAATGGGTTTATCGTATGCATGAGGCCTAGAACTATATGCACAGGGGTGTAACTTGAGCATAAGCACTGGCATCAGTATTAAGATTGCAGCTTTCATCTGGTCCATAAACCAAGGAGACCCACGGATTACCGGAACCACACTAAGGGGGATTAAACTCCTTAACACCCATAACCATCACTATCAATAATTCACTATAAGTATGAGGTAGGGGGCCCCGGACAAAAGATTGCACCGGGGCCCACAAGACTTTAAGTTACGCCACTGTATATGCATATGACTGTAGGACCTGTAAACTAGCACATGCATTGGAATCTATGTGCTATCCCGGTTTTTATGGACCTATACACTTGAATGAATGGACTGAGTTGCAAAACAAGACAGGAATAAGACCTGCTCCATATTTTGTAGCTCATTTCTTCGGCCCGGACGCTGATGTATGAAAACTATGGATATGTGTATGGGGCTATAGAAATGTATGTGTCCATAGGTTATCCCTTTTTATGGCTCATGCGTACAGTTGTCGGCATGAAGCCTTAGAGTCTATTTGGGCACTTTATATTCCATAAACTTATAGTCAAAACACCATAGAATTGTATGCATAAAGCGAATAACCGCAATACGGGGAAATCACCGGATGAAAACCTCCAATTAAACTGTTCGGAGAAAATGTAAAGTACGGGGAGACGACAAAACAATGTTATTATGTGTAACCTTTCAGAATGCGGCACAGTCACACTCCTGACTATTCATTTAGTACGCCATATGGGGATTGTGTTGTCGCTCTTGTGCCTTAGGGTTGGGGCAGGTTATTTTCAGAGGGTAATTAATGGCTATTAAAGTGGCATAATACAAGAGAGACGCAGCGGGAAGGCTAGCGCCAGGCTGTACACTGTGCCCATGCTAGAATGCCAAGGCTGTTACCAAGGCAGAGACAATTGACTTGCAATGTTGCTAGGTAGAAGCAGCTCCCATTGGGGAAAGGTCTTCTCTCAGGGTTATAAAGTGGTCTGTCTATGACTTCATCCTGAATCCTCTTAAAAAAGATAAATGACTATTGGGGCGTCTCTATGCAGAGGCCTCGGGGGAGATCATAAGGATTTATGGCAGGATGATGGCCGCAGGGCGGATACGGACGTTGCTTACACAATCGTCTATTACACTAATGAATCCATTTACATTAGTTTTGGCACTTTTGTGGTTATTTACGCATGCAAGTAAATGGGGGGAGGTGCACAATGTTTACAAGTGAAACTGCAAAATACAGAGACAATAACAATGTCAAGGAAATGACAAAAATACACAATTAAAGGTCACCTGGGCAGTAACTAGTGGTCACTATGTAATGCCAATGCACATTTACTTAGAATTGCGCATTGTCCTCTGCCTTTGTTATGTCTCTTGGAAGAATAATGATTCAATGGGGTCACCCCAAAATTTATTTTCATTCATTTCCAGGAGGAATAGCAGAGGAATACTAGTAAACTATAAAATAATGAAAAGAAAGCTGTAGAAGGTTTATTATATGAGGAATTTAAAAAAAACACATCAAGAGTTCTGCTTATGTTGTCTGTGGTTATTGCAGATGATGGACCTGGCCACATCACAACCCACCGTGTCATGTGTCTCAAAGCGACATTCAGCGCCACAGGTCACTCCACATCCTCCCTCCTTTCTCGATCTCACAGGTAATTGTTTACCGGTGCTATAAGGATCTGACTATAGTAAAGCCAACCTCCATAGCACAGGTTATGACCTGTGAGACCAATGGAAGAGGGTGTGATGCAATCCAGAAGGCTGATCACTAATTCCGATCACATTACTCATGGGTCGTGCTGTGGTCCATCATCTGTAATAATCCTGGACAGTTTAGTAAATTACCAATCCCTGGACTAATTTTCCCCAATTTGAACATGAGCCTGAACCTATTACAATGACCTTGTCTTTGCTCCGCTGATGTATTTCTTGTATAAACAAGAGGTCAAACTCACAATGTAGGTCTTAGGTCCCATGTATAAGATTGAGTTTGCTGTCCAGGGGATGCTGATTTTGCAGCAGAATGCATTTGGAGGACACTCAGAGTAACCCATCCAAGTATCTGAGTGTCTTCCCTGATGTACTAACCTGTATGGGGCAGGGCGTAACTACCATAGAGGCAGTGGAGGCAGCTGCCACAGGGCCCAGGCCATTAGGGGGCCCGGTGACAGTCGCTACCGATGCTTTTTTTTTAAATTGGCCGTTACAGGCCCTATTTACTTGCTGATCCTGGACATAATACTGTGTGCAGGGGCCACTATTGGGTATAATACTGTGTGCAGGGGCCACTATGGGGGATAATACTGTGTGCAGGAGTCACTCAGGGGCATAATACTGTGTACAGGGGTGGCTATGGGACATAATACTGTGTGCAGGGGCCACTAATGGACATAATACTGTGTACAGGGCTTACTAAGGGACATAATAGAGTGCGGAGGAGGGGGTTGGTCGAGGTCTTCAACGTCAGTGTCGGTTGGGGGGGGGCCCATGTCAAAAGTTCGCCACGGGGCCCCGCCATTCCTAGATACGCCACTGGTATGGGGGCTTCTGATTTATTCTGTTCAGATGACACAGAGCGGGATAAGACTTGCTTTATGATCACTGAAATGGAAAGGAGCATCAGTTGCCCCCACAGGAGACCCTCAGCTCTGTGCATTAAGACTAAGGGAAGTTATATAGGGTTTCTAATAGATTTGCATTCTGGCCAGTTACACATTTCTATGATCTCATACTACATGAATCATAAAATTACATATATAATAGGGATATACAAGTCTTCTCAGCACTTCCATTATAGTAAAATTAGCTTGAGACAATAAGACACCCCAAAATGTCATCTTTGTCCAGTTATCGCCCCATTTCAGTTCTTCACTGGTGACTATGATTTGTCTTCCAACTTCTCAGTCAGCTTTTGACCAGCTACAATCTGGCTTCTGAACCAGTCACTTTACCGAAACCTCCCTAACCAAAGTTTCTGATGATCTGTTAGCTGCCAAAACCAAACAGTATTAGTATTTACTCCTTTCTATAAATCTTTCCCCTGCCTTTGACACAATTGACGACTCTCTCCTGTTACAAGCTGTCATCCCTTGGCATCACAGATTTGGCCCTCTCCCAGATCTCACCAACCATTCTTCCATTCACACACCGCTGTCTCACACTCTCTCGTCTTCTCCTTCCCAATTCCTACATTGATCCAGATCCAGAAAATTCAATTCAACACATTAACAATGACATACAAGGCTGTTGTGAACCTTTCCACTCCATTCATCTCTTGATACCTCACCATGTGTAGTCTCCGGTCCTCACAAGATCTCTTTCTCTGCTCTCTTGACTGCTATAAGATTTTTCTTGTACCTTCCTCATACTATGGAACTCACTATCCCAACACATCAGATGGTCTCCACAATTTAAATCTTCACACGCAAGTTGAAAACCCACCTATAACCCACACTAACCCTGCGGCCCAGGGGTGTACCAAATAACCATGGGGTCGCATAGCAAACTTATAATAGAGCCCCATAATACTATGATCACCTTAACCAGCTAGTTCAGAACTTGAAAAGTGAAGGATTATTTTGGAGTCATGATTTACATACATGAATATCATACATTGTAAAGTACATATAATGCACATAGTGATATCAGATTACCAGGATAATACACACAGTGATGTCACAGTGCAGGGATAATACACACAGTGATGTCACAGTACAGGGATAATACACACAGTGATGTCACAGTACAGGGATAATATACACAGTGATGTCACAGTACAGGGATAATACACACAGTAATGTCACAGTACAGGGATAATACAGACCGTGATGTCACAGTACAGGGATAATGCACACAGTGATGTCATTGTACAAAGATAATAAGCACAGTGATGTCACAGTACAGGATAATACACACAGTGATGTCACAGTACAGGGATACCCACTATGACATCATAACAAAAATATCACTGTGTACACTGTGACATCACAGCACATGAAGAAAGTAATTATAATGATGTCACTTGCAGAGATTATGTCCTAGTAAAATAATGGAGGCACATTCTGCTTTCCATATACTCTTCCATCAATCATAGTTATCACTAATTGCACCCTAGATCTCGGTGGAAATGGCCCCCCATAGTTGTTGGGTCCCATAGCATCTGGTATGCCGCCACCCCGTTACTTACAGCCACGCTGCTGCCTCTATGCTGTCATATGAGCAGCTTCTGCCCTGACCTACTGTCTCTGTCCTTCTTCCTTTGTGCGTCCTTGCTGGCACAGTCCTCTCCCTATTATTGTGCTTGTGTTTTGTCTCATGTTATATTTGTGAACTCTTTTCATATGCTCAGTATTCTGGAATGAATGGCACGAAAAAATAATAATAGTAATTTGAGATAGCTGTATAGATATATAGCCTTCAGGCATGAGCTAAGTAATGTGTAATACATATGAGCCAGGCCGATGTATACATTTATATATACATAGGCCTCTATATACATATGTATGAAGTTAATTAAGAGCATTGGAAGAGATGTAATTATAATCCCTCTGCTTTTAGCCATCCATGTTGCCTGCAGCGGTTGCAGAGCTCTTGAGGTAGAAATAATCCTTTTATGTTCCCTGGTTCGCTACCCGTCTGACAGCGACTTTTTCTGAGAATGTGAAATTCATGTTATAATAAGCAAACCAATAAAACAACACTGAGAGAACAAGTACTGTATGTAGTTACCATCCACAGTGCTAACAATATGCATCGCTGGGGAACCAACCAAACCCATACCACCCGCACCAATGCCAACATGAGACTTATTGCCAACCTGTCAGATAATTCTACCAACTAAAAAGTATATTGACCATAAAAACAGATTAAGGATGTAAAGATTAAGGGTTCAAAGGGGTATAAACTTTAGCAAGTAGTGCTTTAAATGGTAAAACTCTAAGTATGTTCCTGTGTATGTTTTCTACAAAAGGTGGATCTATACACCTGCTGCATGCTTAGTCTTTTGTGTATATGAAAAATCTATAGAACTGCTGCTATATGGTGGGTGTATGGACCTGCTGCCACATTCTTAGCCTGTGATATCTATATAGTGGATGTATGGACCTGCTGTTTCATGCTTAGCCTGTTAAATCTATATAGTGGATGTATGGACCTGCTGTTGCATGCTTAGCTTTCTATATTTATATGCTGTGTGTATAGACCTGCTGCTGCATAGTTAGCCTACTATATCTATGTGGTGGGTATATGGACCTGCTGTTGTTCTTGTTTAGCCTGTTATATCTATATAGTGGGTGTATGGACCTGCTGTTTAGCCTTCTATATGTATATGCTGGTTGTATAGACCTGCTGTTGCATAGTTAGCCTATTACATCTATGTGGTGCATGCACAGACCTGATACCTATACTTTTATATCTATATATTGACTATATGGACATTCTGCTGCATGTTTAGATCTCTACACCTATATGGTGGGTCTACAGAACTGTTGCAGGCATTTGCTTCTGTATCCATTTAGTGGATCTATAAAATGATATGAGCTTATGCTTCTGTGTCAATATGGTGGGTTTATTGGTTTAATGCACGGGTAGCCCTCTATGTCTATAAGGCTGGTGTACAGACCTGCTACATACTTAGCCTTCTCTATGTTGGGTCTATAGAAACACTGTATTCCTAGTGTATGCCTAGTCTTCACTTCCTTTTATAGTGAACCTAGGAACCTCATACATACATAGCCTTCTATGTCCATGACCTACACGTGCTTACTCTTCTACAGTCTATGCACACGGTATCTTTGTGTCTGATGTCTATGAGCTGAGCATTACTTATGGCGTTCACCATGAAGGTTACTTTTGTGTATTTGGAGAAAAGACCTCATTGCTAGTAGTGAGCTGTCCAGAGTGCTGAACTGAGAGGCCGAGCTCTCCCAAATCTTATAACCGGACATTATGGTCCATGTCTAGAGCTGTAACCTTGGGCTCTCCAGCTGTCATAAAACTAAATGTTCAGCATGTTGAGGGTTGTATTCCCCTTTGGCACACTTGTGGGCAGTTGCGTTACACAGTATATGGTAGAGAATACTGCTAATAAACCTGGATAGTTGTAGTATAGCAGCACAGAGGATGTTTGGGATATAAAACTCCCCTTTAAGGATCTTCATCTATTAACCAAAGCAGACAGTAATGTATCATTTACCCTGCGGGGAGCTACAGGGAAGCTGAGTGGAGTTGGAATGTTTTTACATTGTTCAGATTAAGACACACACCCCATTGCTACCTGGAAACTGTCAGCATGTAGAGTAATGACTGCGATACAGCTTGGCTTTGTTTTTATTCTAATAATGACTTGTGGGAATATCCCAGTGACCCATGATAATTCTTAAGGTGTGTTCACATATGTTTGCACCTGAGTAGTAAATGTTGACAGCGGTGTTGTTGGTCCAGTTGTTGTGGTGCCATATTTTCATCTGTTGTGTTCAGGTCATACATAAGACAACTGGTTGGACACAAACGGTAATTGGGATCCCCATTTTACTAAAGCTGCTCATGCACATAAAGTAATTGGCTGAAAAAGATGATTTTGATCATTTTCCCCAGAAATTGTTAATAAATTATATGCAAATGTTCATTGTCAGACTGTTGTGATATGTCCGGCTGTATGGTGAGTGATCCTTTGCCACTTTGTGCAAAATCATTGTGTTATACTTATCATAGCCAATGCCTGAGCTATTAATTTGGTCCAATATATTGGTGGTTGATGGTTCGTACGAAGAAGGACTGACGTACTGATCTGACATGCTGACTTTTCCTGCAGGTTGTGTTCCCTCCTCATATTTCGGTAGGTTGGATGATCCAGGACTTACTTCATCCCCCTGTTAATTGTAAATGATAGGAGCTTTTCTGCTATAATATCACGTGTTAGGCAGCAAGGCTGCAGGGTGTAACAATATGTTCTTGGGTCAGTCATAGCACAGACCATTCCCTACAGTACACCATGATGTTCTCAGGCTACACAGGACAGATTCATCATCAGTAACATCTTGTACAAATGTCACTGGGAAAGGCCATGACTATTGATCTGATGATATACGGAGATGTCTAAGTACTGGTTCCCAATTATTGCTGGCTGATATTTCCATGTATATTATATTACAGATATACAATTTCACAAAATCTAATCTGACATTTTAATAGGTGATATCATCTTCAGGAACAATAAATGTGCCCATCTACACAGAGACAAGGCTCGGTTCAGCACTACCATATAGTACAACAGATGCCGCCTGCGATCAGTGTATCTCACTCAGGCTATGTTCATATCTGTATTGGGACTCGCCACAGAAACTGCCGAAAATCAGCAGAGAGAAAAGTTCTGCACAAAGGACTTTCTCTCCATCAGTTTCGGTATAAAAATGGAGGACACCCGACAGACACCCGGTGGAGCCCATTATAGTCTGTTTTGGCGGTCTGGCTCTTCATCATTTGGTTTCTCTGACAGCCCTGGGTGACAGAGGGCCTAGCGCAGGTGTGAACCTAGCCTTACCTCTAATGGAGTCCATTGGGTTCCACTGTAGTTTCAATATCTGTTCAGTGGTAGTCTGTTACAGATCATCTGTTTAAGGTGACAGTGATGTCCGGGTGAGTCTATCAGTCCTATTCAAGTAAATGGGTCTGAGCTGGAACACCAAGCATAGCACCTGCGCAGTTTATGGCTATGTGCTTGGTGTTCAGAGAAAACATGCAGCGCTCATCTAAATCCTGTAGTCTCTACAAATAGCTGATCTGTGGAGGTCCCAGGCATCGCATCCCTTAATGATAGGTGATCAATATGCAAGGCCTGGGTCTTGGAGAACCCCTTTAAGGTTTTCACATGCCTAGGCCCTGTATGGCAGCAAACACTGTCCCTACAAGTTGGTATTACAGATCTGTAGATGTTCTGGGTTGCACCTTAGGCTGCCTCACACAAATTCAAAGACTCTAAATGAGTTTGATAGAAAAAAAATATCTGCGTGTCACCATATATACAATCAGAGACACACTGAGGTACAGTACAGGACCACAGCATAATATGGGCACCATACTACAGATCCTCACAACTGAGTCACTGGGACCAAGTAACCAGACTGAGCCAGGTCCTGGACGGGTTGCCCTGTTTAAACACATATACAGAGATATATATTCACATGTGGCAGCTTGGAAGAAGTTTGTAAGGGGGCGTTCACACTTGCGCCGCTGTCCGCCCTTTGTGTTTCTGCCAAAAAGCCAGGAAAAACAGATTGGGGACAGCTTCCCGGCGGTCAGTTTAAAAACCCATTCATTTCAATGGGTTTTTAAAGCAAACCACCGGTGTTCGTATACAGTGGCGAAATCACTTTTTTTTGCACAGACACAAAGTTGGAAATGCAGTTCCATCCACCTTGCAGGGTTGTAAAATAACACGGATTTTGCTGTGGCATTTGCACCCCTGCCAAACCATAGCACTTACACCACGTGGGGCCCCGACCGAATGGAGTTTTCCAGAATTGTAATTTATTTTTTTTTTCAGTCGACCGGGGAGCCTGGGCCGTGCGTTTCGTCTGGTTGGGCACATCGGAAGGTAAGATAGTTATTCGTGGGCTTGCCATGCTCGGATGCCGCCTCCCGTCATCGAAGCCCGTCGGCCAGGGCAGGGGGGTCGTCGAGCATGGGTGCTGAGTAAGCTTGGACAGTCTTACGGAGATGTGGAGGGCAACCTGAGCGCTTGGGCGCCAGGCCGGCTGAGGAGCCGAAACCAAGGGTCGGACGGCGAGCCCGGCTGGGTCGGATTCGGCGAAGAACCCTGGGCACCTCATTTCTGACGCTTCTCGTGACAGTTAAAAGGCAAACTATCACTTGTCCTCCTCGACAGTACGTGCCGCAGGCGTCTTCTGGCGAAACAGCCTTAAGATGCCGCTGGTACTCGCAGATCGTTACGCGCCTCCGGAGCTGAAGGGAAGGGTATAACCCATGCTGTAGCCGGCACGGACCCCCTGGACCCGGCTGAGCGAGGGTCCCTTCCCGTCGGGCCGGCGGTTGTCAGATCGATCGGTGTGCAGAATTGTAATACTAATCACCTATTGTTAGGAGAGGTCACAAATATCTGATCGGTGGGATCTGAAGACACTACAGCATTCAGGCAAGTCACGTGGCCTCCTCACAGTGCTGTACAATGCTTTAGGGATCTGCTTGGTATTGCAGCTCAGCCCCATTCACTTGAATGGGACTAAACTGCAAATAGGCCATGTGACAAATGAAAGTGACAAAAGGTTAAGAGGAATTTCCATTCTGTATGCAAGTATGCATGTAACCAACAGAAATAGCAAATTTACGGAATTGTTGGATATCGTCCTGACTTGCTAAACCCTTTTTGCAAACTGCTTACGTATCTTATTCCTTCTACTTGCTGACCTCTTCTCCTTTCTATGTTTATGTTTGCCTGCCAAGTCTGTAGCAGGCAATTACGAAGTTACGACGATACTAACTTACCGATGTACTTTATGGTTTAGCCTACATATGCTTGATTTAATACACGGAACTATTTTGTAAACTTATATATAATATAGCTCTATGTCAATACTTTATGATAATAATAATGATAAAAAATATGGAAACGGAAAGTGCCATGACCGGCCTGTGAAGCGTTTTCTTTCCCACAATGTGTGCATGGGATTTGCCAGAATCTCATTCACTTTGCAGCGTTTTTTTTCTACTATGTTTCTACAAAGTGCAATGTTCTTTGTGGTCTTCTGTGATGAGATATCAAGCTGTGACAGTTTAACCAATTACAGAAGTTTGGGTTAACTCAAATGTAACTTGGGTTACATCTGTACATCTAGAAATAAATGACATTCCACCCAAAACCTGCTCTACCTATTGCTTGGTAATTTATTTGATATTCATCCAACTATACTGAAAAAATGTATGTTTTTGCTTTTGAGCGGAGTCCCCCCCTATAGAAGCGTCAGAATGATCTAGATACATCTCTGTACCATTCCATTTGTCTCTTCCAGGGGGGGTCGGCTTCTTAAGTTGTGCCTATTAAATGAAAAATGTGATTACCCCAAAATGTGTTGACGAAACAAGGATATGGTGTAGACATATAATGATGGGCTTGGAACACAATCTCCATCTACACAATCGGTGATGAATGGGACGAGGAGGTTTGTGATGGAACCAAGTGGTAAATACAAATGAAAATTAATAATGCAGCAATCCCAGTTCCTGCTGACATCCTGCCAGACATTATAGCGGAGCAGACTTAACCCTGTCCTACCGGGATGGATGGTATATTTAGTAGGGGGACATGTAGCAAAGCTGTTTCTTTTATGGGCGTTGTTATCTATGCTGTATTCCTCAATTTCACAATGCATAATATTAAAGCAACCGTCCACCTTGCTAAGACTCCATATACTGAAAGGTCTGCTTTGTATCTGCCATGTTTTTCATGGCTAGCACATTGACCAGTCATATTCTATTGGAACCTTGCACATGCCCGTGTATTGTCCCAGGTCAATGTATGGGGCTCTCTGCCTGGCGCAAATGAATGGATATCATCCATGTGCCATCTGTGCAGTTTTACTATGGACCCGGGACATGCATTAGTCTGTGTGTATATAGCCTTAGGCTCTTTTGCCTCGGTATATGTTTCACTCTTACTGAATGGTCATTTCTTTCTCGCTGCTGGTTTAGCATCCTGTTTTTGCCATAGAAAACATGAACTCTTCCTGAAACCAATCTGCACAAAGTTCTAGTGTGGAGGGAGGGAACAGAAGCCTGAACCAATGATAAGGCAAGAGACGTGTCTTAGGCTACCTCGGCCTCCCTATAGGCACTGTAGGTATACTGTAGTCACAGATCGGAGCTCAGTCCTAATGGAGACGAGTATAAAGAACATGGAACAAAAGAAGGATTCCTAACTATTCACCTTCCATTGGTACTAATATACATCATTTTTGAGCTTCTGACTGAACAGTCACTTTAAACCTTTATCTATATAGACAGAGGGGGACAAAGTTATGTCCTATCACTATGACACCTAGGTCTAAACATCCCCCAAAGAAGGAATACACTAAAGTACAGCCGCTGTAGATACCTAAAAATGAAGCTATTATATTACATCATTGAGGAAAGCCGGATGTTTAGGATGAAATTATAATATATATAATGCCCAGATAGACTGTATCCACCTGATCAAGAACTCCTCTCTAATCGGGCCTATGGACATGATTCGTCTTCAAGACACAAACCTTTAATATGGTGCAACTTGCAAGGCTACTTCATTAGCCTTTCATAAAGGGTTAAAAAAGAAAAATGGAGTAAAACTACAAGAAGACATTGTTTTCATCACTAACCTTTCCATTTACTATCACTTTATCCATGTTTGATGATTTCATAAAAATGTATGAGGTCTATGTAATGAGACCTCAGGAGCCACGTGTGGAACAAGAGTGGTAACAATCACTACCGGGCCCCTTGAGCCTCAGGGGGCCCAAAGGCTTCTTTACAACATTAAAAGACACCGCAATATAGATAGCACATGATAAGTAGAGGCCCATTACATTTATTGTATTGGGGCCCAGGAGCTTCAATTGATATCTCTTCATAATATCCTTCCATATCTTAGGAAGAGAGGGAGCAAATATACTACAGCTCTCCATTGCATACCAAGATATAACATGCTTGTTTCAACTTTGTTCTTCAGTCACATGGTCACAATTCAATAGAGCCAAGGAGACTACAACTCCCAGCATGCTCTGCTATTCTTGGAACTCGAACAGAAATGAAGAAAAGAATGGAAGTTATTGAGCCCTGCTATAGGGTAACAACCTTCTACTCTTTAGTAAGTGCTCAGTTCCTACATTGAAATATTTGTTATCAGAAAGCACATAGTAGACGCTCCCATCTAATATTATGTATATGGAGCGAACCGCTGAGACACAAGCCGGGTTTGACCTGAATATGGCAAACTGTTTGGTTTTCCACAAATTGGGGATTCATCTCGAATAAACTAAAATGTCATGATATGACCAATCACAGGCCTCACCGGTGACCCCGGGTGCATTATGTCACCGAGACGACAGGACGCCGCAAGGAGGCACAAAAGGGTTGAGAGAAGGTGAGAATAAATGTTCTTTAATTTTTTACGCCTCCACCTATTATACTTTGGGATCTGAAGAGACACCACAGTATAATAATGTCACTTTCTAGTTCTATCTGAACCCGAAAGGAATAGGGAACCTGAGCCACCCAAACCCGAAAAAAAACTAAATTTGTGGGGGAGTTTGCTATTAATGTAAGGTCATAGTGTACAAAATACCACACCATACATTAAATATATATATCATGTCTATATAACAACTATACCATACACTGCAAAATGTATATACTGTATAGCTCCTAAGTGGCAGTGCCAGACAATGTGTAAGTAAATATCACCATACAGTGCTCAGACAATACCAACATAAAGTGACCAACCCACAATAATGCTCAAATAATGCCAACATAACAAAAATACCAACCTCAAACATAAAGTTATCTAATATACCAGTTCTACTTAATAGTACTGTACAATTAATATTATGGGTGGTATCAGCCGCAAGCCAGGAGTGCCAGGCCTTCTATAGTGCCACCTTCAGCAGGGGTGGCCGATGTGCCTGTTCACGTGGCATGTGAACGCACAACCCCGAGGGCAGATCCTGTAGTTGGCCTTTTACAGTTTTTGCATCTTCACCCACTTTATACCAGTATACCCAAGCATGGAAGAACCAGCTCCGAATTAGATATTGAAGGTCTACAGTAAATTAATGAGTCTGCAAAATTCCCTCTAGGGTCATTAATTTGTGCAAATGGAGGAGGAGAAAGTGTTTTCATTAGGCCGGATGTGTCTGATCTTTTGTCATTTTAGTTGTTACTTAAAACTTTTAGCCTTTTGGTCTCTTCTAAATGAATTGCAAAAACAAAAAGGAGAATGGAGATAAAGGTATCTACAGTAACCGCCACAAAAGCCGTGCGTAAGACAATTCACCTGTGAGCCTGTGAACCGAATATCTTTTGCTATCTTGTTAGGAAAGAGATCTATAAAAAATATATTTGCCGCAATAAAAATGATGGGACATATTGTATCTTGCCCTTCCCCATCATGTATTTTTCTCTGGTGATATTGAAAAAGGAGTTTTACCATCAAGACATTTTCCCTATGCGTGGGATAGAGGACTAGCGTCCAGGTGGTAAAGGTCTAACTGCTGGGGGTCCTATTGATTAGGGGAATGGCGGTCCTGTATAAATGAAGTGACAGGTCACACGTGCATTGCTGCTGCATTTATCTGTATGGAACTACCAGTGATATGACAGTGACAGTAACGTTCTTGGCTTCTTAGAGATGGATGGAGTGACAGTGCGTATGTGCGATCTTCTGTTCAATGTTATGGGGAACATCCTCTAAAAATAGGATACATTTCATCCTTGGTACAGTCCCTTTAATGTCCACAAAAGCATTCTGAATGATCTTGGTATAAACTTCAGATGTATACAAGAATGTTGGTTGCCTACTTTGGCTACTGGGCATCTTTATGGATTACTAGTTCCAAAGTGTAATATAGTTATGTCTGGTTGTGTATGAGAAGACAGAGCTTTTATAACCAGAAGTATATCACTATTGAATGCCGCCCCTGCTACCTCTTGTGTCACCCCCTCTACCTCATAGATTGTAAGCTCTTGCGAGCAGGGCCCTCGGTCCCATTGTGTGACGTGACTATTTCGTTGTAATGTATATTTTTGTCTGTACTTGAACCCTACAAATTGTACAGTGCTGCGGAATATGTTGGCACTATATAAATAAAATGTATTATTAATGCCTGGGAGTCTCAGAATGAATTTCCCGATGACCACAGTATCAGTAAGATATGGGTTTCTATTAGGTTAGATATACACGCGATTCGTGGTGCCACGACCTTAACATACCTTCCTGGAGCATGTATATGTTTCTTTTTTATATTTAATGAAGTAAAAGTTACATTTTAAATAATCTGATTGCCGGACGAAATCCTTTTTGAATTAGTGATCTTATCTTATCTGATCTTATGTCTGTGGTTTTAGTCTAGAACTGTGATGTATTGAGACAGCATATGGCGGCATATGGAGTGATAGAATTGTGGCTATTATCTAGAGTAGAAACAATTTCTAGTATTATATATAGGAATAGTTTGTATCCAAAACCAAGATCTTAAATATAGCAAAACTGCAATAAAAACCACACACACGTGGACAGTATTTTTGCAGAAGATTTTCATGGTTTGGTAGCGCTTTCCATTACAACAATCTGCCTGAATTCCAAAAACAAAGGAATTGGGTATTAAAATTCAGCATGCCCAATTATTCTTTGCTTCAACATCATCTGTCACTGGAGGCCCTATAAAAAAAGTTGTCCGTTCCAGCCAAAAACAGTTGATTTGGCCAACATTGCTGTAATGTATATGGGCACCTTTAGGCTAAGGCCCCACAGGCAGGAAATGCCACGCTAAAGTGCTGCAGGAATGACCGTGGCGGGAATGCATCACGGTTCTTCCCGCAGCGCTTTGAACACGGACTTTCTGTTACAATTATATCTATGTGAATGCCGCCGTTGTTTCCATAGATATAATCGACATGCTGCGATTTCCAAATCCGCAGCATGTCCGCACTGCGGTTTTTACTGCATGAATCCCATCCGCTTTGCAAGTATAGTAAAATGCTGTGGGTAAATCGTGGCATTTCCGGCCCGTGGGGCCCCGGCCTTAGAGTTCCCTCTCTGCTTTCCGGTCCTGGGCTTTCCACCATGACTTTTACTTGCTGATCCCCCTCTCATGATTGGGCAGAGTGTCTCGTGCCACAGGTTCTGCGGATAAATCACCCACCGGATCCACAGCAAGATTGAGCATAACGCTTAATTTTTCAGCATTCTGCTTCAGTCACTACAACCCATTGAATACATAGATGGAATCTGAAGGCAGAATCAGCTCCAAACTCCTCCATGTGAATTTACCCCTAAAGTATCAACTGCATTCAATTCCATATACAGGTAATGTGCAACATGTATAAAGACATCCTATATAGTGACAAGGTTTGGGAACATCATCTCATGTAGACAGAGTAACGACTGCACCAAGGTTATGAGGGACTCCAGATGGGGTTTGCTTCATCCTTGTATAGAGGCAACCAGCTCTCTCTTAAAGTGTTAATTTTTCTATTAAAAATCAATGTGATCGCTCCCCACAGCAGAGACTTTCAGATTGTCATGAGGAGCTGGCAGATTGGTATTCACACAGCTGCGTGGGAGGACATAGGCGTGAATCTAAAATAACTCCAGTGAGTCAGATTGGAAGACGACTTCTATGTAACCCACTCTGATAACAGTGAAACACATGGGGTACTTGGTCATATGCAGGAGAGAAGGGGGGATAATGTACGGCCCTAGCTACCTAGTAGGGGATGACTCCCTGCCAGAAGGCAAAAACTCATTACAAAAACCCCAAAACATTTTTATGAATTGGATTAAGGATTTCCAATAATGAAATGAGGATCTAGTTGGATTCCCCACATTGCAAAAAATAATCTCAAGTCATATTGGTCTTACAAGACTTTCCCCCCCGGGAGATGCTCTGTAACCATTACTAAGAACTAATATTGCATCACCAGCTTCTTAATCCATTAGTCCGGGCAAATTCAGGACTCTTATGAAATGACATTGGGTTAATGTATACAGCCATTACTACTTATACACATTACATTCAATCAATATAGTATTAGTATGCCATGTATGTGGTGAAACCAGCATTTATGACGACATGCGACCGACTATATTAACCTTTCCTGTCCTCCATGCGAGTCTAGCCGCTCCCGTCCATCCCCAGTTCTGTATGGGTGTGGACTACTGGCCTTAGACTGGACTGTATTGCAGATACAAGACTCCTGAAACTTGAATGGGTAAAGTAATGATGTCATTATACGCGATTATTAGAAATAGTAATAAAAATATTGGTATAAATTATAATATTACCTATATATTACAGCTATCATTACTAGACACAGGTAACGGGGTCCCCAGACTGAAGACAATTAATAGGACACAACACAATATTCCAAGCCATCCAATATGGTCTCTTTTCATGATTCGGGTACATTTTACACCTTATTTGCTAATATTTTGGCATCTGTGCAGACCGTATCCCTGCACAGGTTCTTACCGCTCATTAAAGTGGATATGTGACCCACCATCATTCCGGGGCCCCATCATCTGCCTTCGTGGTATATACGCCTTTGCAGTTAATACATGACATAGCTACTTTTTGATTCATCTGCAGATGTCTAATAAAACTTTCCAGCAGATGATAAAACCTGTTACATGTCCCGTTATTATATAGACAATGAGAAATCCATTGGCAAGATGAGTATAAGGTTTCCTCGCATTGCCAGTAAATGCATCCTAAGGGGTTAAAGAGATCCAGCTTTGACATCCATTATTGTGCTGCAACAGATGACCTCATGCAATGCTGCGGGCCAGCAAACTATTAATGTCCAGAAATACGACCCAAGCAGTAAAGGGAGACATATAGTATATGAGCAATGAATGCAGCAAATCTAACCCAAAGTCATCTCTGCGTCTTCAGCGAGGAAGTACCAAGTGATATTAATTAAATAACATTTCCCCTAAAGGGGCATTCCAACCAATAAGTACTAACTAGAAGGAGGTCCAACCACTAGGACCCCCACCACCCTTACTATAGTTCCCATGGAGTTGTATGGGACAGCAAAAGTCTTGGTGGGGAAGATAGAAGACTAACTGGACAATACTAGATATGCCTATTACTAGTCACACAAGGAGTCTTTTCCATATTCTTGCTTGGACTTACTGGCATGATTAGACAGATTTACTATTCAGGAGCCTAGGAAAGCTGAATGTGTAGGAGTTAATGATGGTTATACTGGTTTTCTAAGGGCGTAGCTGTGTGCATGGGAGGGCATATGAGATAAGGGCTAGTGGGTAAGGTTGAGGGGATGCAACAACCTTACAAAGTATTGGCACTGGACTAGACCTTCGCCCCACTTTTTTGTTATTGAGAATATTCAACAACTTGATGAATAAATGACTCAAGGACTTTTTTTTTTTTTATAGGCGTAAACGTCCATCCATTCCTATAATACCCAGAGACCTAGGCTACAAGCAGTGTTGGACTGAACCCACCAGCTAAAATGCTTCTGGGGCCCCTCGAACCCCTAGGAATAGATCACATTACCCTTGGAATATGGATGTCTACTACTGGACCATTATTGTTTTACAATGTGGGCCCACCGCATGATCCTCTGGCACCCCGATGGGCCAGTTTATTATTGACATGCACCGGTCACTCCCAGTATATAGTCACAGCCACATTGTTGTAGTCACAGTTGGCAGACCAATACGGTCACACCCTGGTCATGTATTTCCCCAGTAAATGAAGGGTTAACAATGTCATCTCCATTCATTTACACATCTTGATAGCGTTTAGAGACACCGCAATGGTTAAAACTGTGGGCACATAGCAAGGGCGGGCAACTAGGGCATGTGCCCTAGGTGCTAGTTGTCAGGTGGGGGCACCAATCCACTTTTAGGTAGTTATATACAGAGTAAGCACAGTAAACTAAATCTTTGCCCAGGGTGAATGGAGCTACGGATCTGTAAAATGAGTCCTCCTTGTTAGTCTAGGAGCAGCAGGTATCTCCATGGCATGCGACTACGCCGCGCTCTAGGACTAGTGCCTCTCCCGTCCTCCCACTCTATGGCTGCATTCATTACTGCTTCTGCATTGCAACAAATGGAAGATGCCGGACAGCTTTGTGATGAAGCAAACGGGCATGTCTCTCCATCATCTGTTTTGTGGTTATTTGTATTAATATAAATGACATTATTTCATTATGCTCAGGTCTCCCTCTGCAGCCTGCATGCGCCCCAGTGGCTGCTGCCAGTACTGCAGCCATGAAAGGTATCTCAGCAGGGCGCTTTATTTCACAGCTCTGCTACATTCATTTTTTTTTATATTCAGATGTACACAACTGGAAAGAAAAAAAAATACATATGCATATATATATCTCTGTACATCCGCCTGCCACCCAACAGTATGAAAATGCATTAAGGGAGACTGAGTGACTATAGGGCTGAATGCCGTAGCATCATTTATCCTATGTAAAAGGGAATGAACTGGCCCTACAGAGTGTAGGAGTGCTCATGAGAGGCATATGGGATTGTAAGCCCTATTGAATACATTGATTGTCACCACAAATCAATCTCTGTACAGCGCTGCGGAATAGGCTGGTGCTATAGAAATAGAAAAAAAAAAATCAATAGAAAAGTCATGCATCAATCTAGTAACATACACAGTGGGTAAAGGGAAAAGCCCGGATCTCGTACTGCACCTTTGCCTTATGTCGGTTGCATCAGACAGGATTTTCATTACAGACCCATTATATATAAGGAGAGGATGTAGACATACCTTTAATCTCTGCAATGGGAATGTTATCTCCTGCAGGTTGGGAAGCCCATGTTATCTCCTCCTGGTTTCTGGCTATGGAGCAGAAGCCCTGCCCCTCTCTGTGTACAGCTGGCAAACAAAAGGCAGTGACAGTGATCTCCGTGTGCCCTCCCCCTACCACACCCACCCACCCAACAGCATCCCAGGGATGCGCTGTACAACCTCATCACAATAGACCAGGGAATATCCCCACTGGAAAAGGCACAGAGCAGGGATTCTTATCAGCAGCTGAGGGGTTAATATGATCTTCCCCATCCCTCAATCACACTTGGCAGCGATTGAGTTAAATGCACCTTCAGGAAAAAAAAATTGTCCGTCTAATTTCCATGAAAACAAACAAGGAAGAAGTGAAATGTGTGGCGGAATTATTTGCAGAAATGAACATGCAGCCGGGGCTGTAGATACAATGTACTGAAAAATAATCGGTAATAACACTACCTTCTTATAGCCATAGGATGTCATTGTTGATTTTTGATTTGTTGCAAAAATTTCGGAGACAATCAATGACGCTTGCAGAAATCCATGCACATGCCGCAGAAATAACTCCATTCACGTGGATGAAACTAGCGACTCCCTATAAGTATAGATAAGGGAGGGGACGTGGGACTGTTGGCTTGACGTATCTCCGGTTTCCAGACCAGGACTGTATAACCAAATTAAGACACATGCTAACCATTTGTGCTCTCTGCTGGTGAAATCCGCGCTCGCAAATATGTTTTTAATTGCTCCAATAAATTTAAATTGAAGAATTAACCAACTTTGCCGATCGTCTTAATTAAAAATTTCCTCTTATTTATCTTCAGCTTCAATCAGAATAAAACATCCCCATGGGGACAGACTACAGATAAAACTTATGTACCTGTTTGTCTGTCTCCTACCCCTCTATCTATGTACAAACGTCAATAGTTGTAGGACCAAGACAGTGGTTAAGGGGGCTTTCACACTTGCACTCCTTGTTCAGTTTGTGCATTCTGCCGGATTTCCATCTTCAGCCCCGGCGAAACTGAACAGGAGACGGAAACCCGGCGGTCATTTTTAAAACTCATTCAATTGAATGGGTTTGTAGAGGTGACCACCCGTGTCCGAATTCTGCCTGTCCATGGGAAAACAGTTTTTTTTTGTTTTTTTTAACCAGACACAAAGTCCTGCATTTCCGACTGGTGGTGATTGGGGTCCACTTATGTAACTTATACACTGGGCCACCAATCCCGCCTAGGGTAACTTGGGCAACATCATCAGTGGGTAGTTCCACTGAAGAGCAACACACAGCTTCTCCCATGATAAAACTCATAGACGAAATTCTTAGAAACCTCCCTGAGCATGACCGTGTTATGGCCTGCACCAACCAAAGTAACATTCAATAATCATTACAGATCACAGTGCAGGTCCTATACAAACACAGTACATTATGCAACACAACTTGGGTATCAATGGCTACTGTGGCCAAGCTGTATCACATTGCTTCTAAGATGCACCTCCATCAAAGTGCATGCATAGTGTGAATCATAGTTACATAGTAGATGATGTTGGATGAAGACGCAGTTCTATCAAGTCTATAACCCTACAGTCTTGATCCAGAGGAACGCAAAAAAAATTACGCTGATGCCAATTGCTCGATATCAGGTGAAAAAATTCCTTTCCGACTCCAAATTTGGCAGTCAGTATAAAACCCTGAATCAGCTTGTTCTTACCAAAATCCAGTCTACAACCCATAACCCAGGAGGGCAATAACCTTTTAACCCGGAAGAACAAATCACACTGCTACCTTAGTTTCCTTGAGCAGATGAGCAGGTTGGCGGGACTTTATCATATAGATATTATTTGTGACATTTACGTTTGTACACAGTATGGTCTGCGCAATACTGATATAATTGTTGACTCTATAAATATGGCTACAGAAGGTGCTTCAGTTTTAATGTCAGCCGCCCATTGGAGTGAGACAGTACAAAAATTTTGCAACATTTTAAAACATTGCATAAATGTGCCAAAATCCTGGCCAAGTAACAAGCCATGCCTGCTCTTCATTTCACTTTTACAAACTGATATACATGGCACAAATGCTCCTAATTCCTGGTATAAACGGTTAATAAATGTGTCCCCAGCACATAAGACATTATTTTGACAAAAAAAAAAGCGCAAAATACAGTGATAGCTAAAAAGACTTAGTAGGCAATGATAAGTGGTAAAGTAGCCGTATTTATCTAACTATGACCTTTGGTGTGTTACTTTATTTTTCATGGTGGTGACTACAGGTGAGATGTATTGTCTTGTACTGTAATGTGTATTCACCAACTCAACCAAATGTCATGTGATCTCTGATCTGTAAGGCGTCAGTAACTATGACATCTATTCTTAGGGACTAGCAAAGACAGCCCTGATGAAAAAAGTGAAAAAGTCTATGGTAGAGGGGAGGACACATGCTACTCTCTGGCCTTTACAACCAGGGGTGCAACTACTGGGGTGGCAGTGGTAGTGGCTGTCACAGGGTCCGGGACATTAGGGGGCCCGGCGGTAGTTGCATCCACTGTGGATTTTTTTTTTTTTTTTTTATTAGGCCGTTACCTGCTGGAGTAACTCTTGCAGGTAACGGTCCTTTTTACTTACCGATCAGTCGGAGAAGGAGGCCCAATGTAAAGTGTTCACCTTGGGGCCCCGCCATTCCTAGTTACGCCACTGTTTACAACCCCATGCATCCAGGCCAATCCAGACCTGCTGGATTTCTTGATCTGAACCAAGTCAGAAAACAGGGCTCGTTGCATTATAGCAATACTGTCCATACTATACACAGTACCCGATGGTAAACCCATGAGTAGTCATTAGATTCTAGGATCATAGAGCACTATGATGCTCGGAGTCTTGTCTCTTGGCTAGGCTCTTGACTTTAATGATCCACATTTGGTTTTGGCTTAATAAAATGCACCAATGAAGTCTGAATCTGTGCCCTTATCCTAAGTCACCATACACACTCCATATTTTTCACCAATGGGTTATCCTTTTTTTTTGAACGGATCGCATACTGACCCATTCATTTCTATGGCCACATGCACTCCAATACCAAGAACTCAAGCTACAAAACTCGGGGCAGTTACTATTTCAGTCATGCTACGTTTTCCACAGACTCGTACAAGCCAATGATCATTTGTGTATAAAAGAGAGACCAGCTTGTACAAAGTGGTATCCCCTTCCAAAATGAGACCCGCCCTGGGCCATCATCTGGTAGACACTGGAAGTCACTGGGGAAGGTAGCAGCCAGCCAGCATTCTCTACAGTGGCCACTGCAGGTGAAATGGAATATTACACAGGGGCATTCAGATGAATAGCTACAATAGGGCAAGTATGACTTATGTCTGCCAGAACGTTAAGTCTACCACTTATACAGAGCAGCTCTTCATTCTGGTACATAAAGGAGGGGAGTCCTAAGCAGGGGACCCAATTCTATGACATTCACATTTCCTAATAGGACACAAACTGTCTTCATGAGACAACCTGTGTAGAACGCCTGTACAACCTAAATATCACACTGTGTTCTTATGTCTTTCAGAGTGATCATTTGCATAAGATCTAACCGTTTACTTGCCGTATTGAGCCTGCGAGTGATTCTTAACATACACCATTCATTTTAAGAATAAACATTTTGCTTGCCCTCTCCATCATGGCAACCCATCGTATGCTTCAAGGGTTCCAATTTGCGGAAAAGCGTAGGCGAGCTGCTAAACAACTGTTGTTTACTAAGCCATTGCAATTGTGTCTCTGAACAGCAGGCGTCATTTCCATTAACAGAAAATCGGGACTTTATACTTCATTGAGATCAACAGCTCCGGCCTACAAAGGGTTTAAGCCTCATGTATACAGCAAAGGCTTAGACACAGAGGCTATACAGAGGTACATGGAGTCTAGGAGCATAATACTAAGGAAGTGTAGGTACTTTCACTCTGACTGGCCCCCTGGTGAGTTGGGGGCCCACAACGGCCTAGGGCCCATCCTGGTATCACACAGTGCTTCATACAGATACTCATTGTACATCATCTCAGCCAGGCTATGCGTGAATATAATATACTGGGTAGATTATTTGAGAAAGTGCCCGGTTTACTTTTATATACTGTAGACACACTGGGTGGGATCACATGTAGGTGCAGAATCAGGCCATCCAGTATCCACTACCATGGGCCCCAATCACCTTGCAGCATCTTTCTTGTTTCAGAGAGCTGATGTACAAAATAAAATAAATAGTATGAAAAATGCTAGGAATGAGGGCGGGTTCACACCTCCGCCCAGTCTCCGCTTTGTGGGTTTCCATCTTCTGCCAACAGGAGACGGAAACCCGGCAGTCAGTGTCCGCCTGTGAGCGCCCATGAGCGTCTTCTGGTCTCCACGGCGAAACCGTTTTTTTTTTAACCAGACACACAGTCCTGCATGTCCGACTTTGTGTCCGGTTAAAAAAAAACAAAAAAAACAAAACGGTTTCACCGCGGAGTCCAGAAGACACTCATGGGCGCTCACAGGCGGACACTTTTGAAACCCATTCGAGTTAATGGGTTTGAAAAGTGACTGTCGGGTTTCCGTCTCCTGTCCAGTTTCTCAGGCAGAAGACGGAAACCTGAAAGCGAGACCGGGCGCAGGTGTGAACCCGCCCTGAGTGAATTTTTTGTAAGGGAGCGTTCACACTACCGTCAGTGTCCGACAGGTAGTGTCCGTTCAAAATCTCGCACGGACATTAGGAGCAGACACTAGCTGTGTCCGTGACACTTGTCATTTATTTAAATGGTGATCGGGTGCGTTTTTTGCACTCCGTGCCCTTCCTTCACTGTCCGCATGTAAAGATGTCCGACTTCTCAAGCGGACAGAAAAACCCTACATGTAGGTTTTTTCTGTCTGCTTGAAAAGTCGGACATCTCTACGTGCGGACAGTGAAGGAAGGGCACGGAGTGCAAAAGAACGCACCCGATCGCCATTTAAATAAATGACAAGTGTCACGGACACAGCTAGTGTCCGCTCCTAATGTCCGGGCGAGATTTTGAACGGACACTAGGAGCGGACACTACCTGTCGGACACTGACGGTAGTGTGAACGCCCGTTTACAAGACTATAATAAAGAACCCTTATGGCACTATATTTTGCAATTATTCTCCAAATCTTAAATATACAATATCAAATGCCTCATTTTATTTTGTTGGTTTTATATATGAACAAATAGAAGGATTCCATATAAATTCAGACAATTAGAAATGTGGTAGGGAAATCTATGGGTCTACGTTTTGGCCTCTTGCTGGATATTACATTTGCAGCAGGATGACAGGCTCCCTAATGTTGCAGACTCCATAGCAACCATTAGAATTTGCGATGTGAGTTGTTCTGTCCCTGAGTACAAGGCAGGGCAGTAATATGTTCATATACACAAGGTCTTACCATCACAAGTTGCCTACCTCTTCTATATATGTACCCAAGTGGAATCCAGTATAAAATTCTCATTGTGTATTCTTATTAAAGAGCTAAGACTTGGGTGGTATAAAAACGGAATTTACGGTATATGTTATGGATAGGATTGTAGTATGTATAACCCTCAATCGTATCAAATAATCATAGTGCAATGGTAAATACAGAATAGGAGTTGAGGCCAATTCTTCCACATCAAACTCCCCCAACCATGGATCTTGTTTTGCAAATAGTGTAAAGCATACAAAACATAATAGCAATCGGAAGCCCAGAGGTTAGTAAATAGGGCGGGGTGGCCCTGTCCTGTGAGTATCTTCAAGTTTTCTGAATGATGTCAGGGGCCATATCACAGGCCTCAGGGGTAAGAGGATGGGGCCCTGTGCCGGAGCCTAGGGGAGGTGAGTAGCACTGTTTGATAATGTTTACACCCCTTCCCTGAGCCTCCATTTATTATAATAAAAGTATGATAGCAGCCGCTGTGGTGTGGACATGTTGTGTCCAAATTAAACCACCGATTGAACCTCAATACTTCTAATACAAAGCTCGGGAGTTTCCACCCAACAAATACTCACCTCCAGCAGTCTCCTGTGCCCCGTCACAATGATCATCTGTATTGGCGGATGCGGATACAGTTGATCATGTGGTTGGACTATAATGGGGGCAAAACAATGGCATCCCATCAGGTCAGCTGTACACGTGCTTCTACGGTCTCAATACAGTCAGTATATTGAATGTATTTTCTGGACTGTTCTCTATGAGGAAACCCAGACTTATGGTAGCACTTACCCATGACGCTGTCAGTCTCTGCCTCAACAAGGGACTACTGTCCCATACTGGACTCATGAAGGGACAGTAGTCTCATTGCAAAGTATTGGTATCTTATACATTGCAAAACATGTAAGGAAAGTGAAAACATTGTAATGGGATACCATCCAGATCTATCAATGGTGAACTACGCTTCGAAAAAGCGTATATAGTCAGAGTGGACAACCTACGGCACTTGCGCCTTACTTCCATATATCTAAAATCCTCTTTTTCAAAGAAATGGAGTATCAGCAGGTATGAATGTGCACATCATAATGTCCTCTACAATAAGCTATGGAGCGTCAGAGTTTCCTGGTGACAAACTCTCTTCAAGATTCACAACACGATCCCAAAATTACTTGTAATGTTTCAGGACGACATGGTGCGCTTTAATGGCGGCCACTACATAGCCGCACTTTCTACTTCAGTCCACAAAGAATGTGTAACGACAATGCTAAATACTGTTCTGTATCCCAACAGCAATATCGATGAAAAATGTAAGTAACGCAGAACACCTGGCAAAAATAAGAATATATTTTAACTTAAGGGAGCAATTTTGCATTTCGTTTTTTTGACATAATATGAATATGGTGATTTCTTATAACAAAAATATCTTCAGAATTCATGCGATTTCCACAGGAACCTGTAAAGAGACAAAGTTATTGAGGGAGTTATTTAACACGTACAATGCAGCTATGAACAGATTTAGCATGTAAAGGGGGTATGGAAGATTTACATATACATAAATGATGGGAGTATGGGCGGGATTCAGATAGCGTTGTCCTTGTAGCCACAGTGGCCATGACTTGCACATACATTAAAATCTGTAAACCTGTTTAGCAAGGGACATTATTGGATATGGAGAGTAAAGGTGGATTTTTACGCCATGTTCAGATCACTCTACATGTCTTTGAAATCCAAAACCCTCAGCCTGTTGATCTGCGCTGTTTTGTCCATGTGAAGCCACATAAAAGATAACTTGCTAAAATAGAATTCATAATATTCCAGAGTGATAATATATATCAGACCTTAATCAATATATAGGTGTTGGAAAAATATAGGAGCTTTTTTAAAACAAACACAAAAAACAAACACACAACCAAAAACCCTCATGACAAAATATAACAAAAAAATTAAAATGTATACACTGCTGCCACCTAGTGATGGTTTTAATGAACTGAATCTCAGGAACAAATGTAATGATATTCACATGCATGTTTTAGTAGTTTTTTTTTAAAAAAAAATCTGAGTAATTCAAAAATTTTATAAAGTGTCCAGAGGCAAAATAGGGCAATGCAAAATTCATATCCCAATGGAATCTTCTGATCTTGGGTGCGTTTATTTCAACCTCTAACAAGCATTTCATTAAACCTGTTTCCACTTTATCTTAGTTTAGGGTCACACACCTTATTTTAGTTGAAAGGGGTTTCTGGCGCTTCCACAGATATAATTAGATATAGTGGACATGCTGCGATTTCCAGAACTGCAAAGGCTTTGGAAGTCGCAGCATATCTGCTGAATGTATTTTCCCTGCAATGTGGGGGATGAGATTTGCTAGAATCTCATCCACTACACAGTGACTGTAAAACGCTGAGTTTGTTTCTGTCACGTGGGATCCCAGCATTAGGCGGTAGAGGTGGGTGGCTGAAGCTTACTCCCCTAGGAGCCAGGGAGACATTCTGGGTCTAACCATATTTAATGATGTCCACCACCAAAAGTTCTCAGAGTAGGGAAATCTGAGAAAGACTCCCTCTGGCAGGTGGGTCTTTAACATCAGAAATTCTGTTATCTTTCCTTATTGACTACTTGAAAATTCATAGAGGAATCCCTATCTGAAGAACTAGCACCTCTGCCCTGACAGTGACCCGGCTAAACCATTGTGGAGATTTCTCTAGTACAACTATCTATTAGAACTATCTATAACTTGGATGTCTTAGTAAATGATTTTTTTTGTCAATGCCTTCATTAGGTTATCCAACTCTAACATTTTCCCCAACAAAACAAAGTCCAGGTTGTAATGTCCCGGTGCTGCTCGTCCAATTCCCCTTAATAGTCCTTGCAGACCGAGATGGTACGGACATTGGCATATAAGGTAAAGAGTTTTCCTCCCCCTTCATTCCTTCTATATATTACCAGAGCCAGCATACAGGGGGTCTAGGATGTTGTTGTGAACTACATCTGCCTATACTTTGCCATTGTAATTTGAGTTGTCACTGTAAAGGGAGTGTCCATTATGATTAGGCAACCTCCAGGACCAATCAGGCTCCCTTGATTGGCCTGGAGGAAGAGTTGGATTACAGCCTCTCTAGAGAGGGGGTTGGAAACTTTTTGGTCGAGGGTCTTTTGTGTACAGACAGCTGCAGACAGAGGACATGGAGAGCTGAGAAAAGATGGCAGCCAACCCTCACGGCACTGCAAGCAGAGATGGCTTCTCCTCTGTTCTCAAGATCCCCCTCCGAGATTTATTTTCCTCTGAAACCCTAACCTACAAGCACTAAAAGTTGATGAACCTGGTTATCCATACATCTGGGAAGTCTACACGTATCTCTCTATTCAAGTAAGTCTTTGGGACAAATCTATATTTAAGAAGCCCATAGCTAGTCTGGCAGAAATCAAGGGTCCCCAGCTGCTAAGAAAAATTGTATTTGCTATTCTACATACGTGTACCCAGTTGTTGAGGACTAAACCCCTGGATATAGGTCATCTTTACAAGTTTAACTTCCCAAGCAACTGCCAATTAAGCTATCCAAAGCATTTCTGCTCCAAACTCTATCAGCTGCTCAATTGGACACTGCCTACAAAGATCGCTGTATTGTATCTGAAGAATTACTCCATATGTACATTTGTATTACCTTGCCCTGCTAGTAAAAAGAGCAACGATTACCCCCGAAGCCTGGTTGTCTGTTGTCATTGTCAGATATCAGAGTGGGGGTGGGTAGTCGGGGACATCAAAAAGGAGATTTTGTGCACATTTGGGACCCAGGGACCCCCTGAAATCCGGCCACATCTGGTATATTACCCGTGATACCAACCCTGGCCATCCTGAGTGTTGCACAGGTTGTATTTGGAGGACTCATCGGCCTATAGGTTCAGTCACGGGGTACTTTACTTGCTGTGGAGAAAGCCATAGCTTGAGGCAAACTTGACTTGTCGCATAGTCTACTACCTAAATTCTAAATTTAAAGGTGGAGAAGATACAATTCCCTTACACACACACGCACACACACACACACACACACACACACACACGTCTAGCTCATCCCAAACCTGGTTATTTTCTTACACTTTCATAGACAGCGGACAAAGCAATGGTCACTCAATATCCAAAACCTCAACTATTCTTCAAGGTGCCGGGCCATTGGGTTTCAAATGTTGGACCATAGTCAACCAGGAATATACTGTAGTTCTTCAGCACAATTTGGAGACTGCCATGTCAGGATGTATTTCCAGTCCTTGGACTGATCTTAAACCAATGGATAAACAGTAAATCTTTTTCTCAACATCAAAGGCTTCTTGAGGGTTCTTCCACCCAAGTCTTTAGTTCTCTAAAGGGGCTGTACCAAGTTACAAACTTATGGCCTATTCAATAGGTTATAAGTGTCTGGTAAAACCACTGGGACCGAAACTATTCACGAGAACAGGGTTCTTGCGCTGGGTTGTCTGTCTTTCAGGCATGCTCGGTATCTCAACAATAGCGAGCCAGTCATCTAGAACAGTGGTTACCCACAGACCCAATAGATTATAATGAGGTCTACTGGGTGTCCATGAAATTTCAGGACTTTTCTCTCCACTGATTTTCAGAAGTTTCTGCGGTGGAGAATCGGACGCAGATTTGGACCTAGCCTTATGGATCTAGTCATCCAGAATAACAAGGGGTCATTTGTATACTCACCATGTATATAGAATAAGGGACTAACGACTGCCCTGAAATGCCTGATAAAACAAGAAACCACAAATAATAGATAGGTTAGGATCACCTGAATCAAACAGTGTTATATAATTTATGGGGTTTTTTTAACTTTAATTTTATCTTATTTTAAAATTATTATGGCGAGACTATGAGGATATCCCTCAGCCAGAAAGTAATAAAAGCCATTTTTGCTTTTTTCTTTTGTTTGATTCTATGCAATACAGTGTGTATACACTATTCCACTGTAATATAACCCGCAAGTAATTAAAATCACCAAATCCAAATAGGTAGCAAATAGCACCCATATCCCTTGCCTCATCCTTTTTGTCTCTCTCCATTAGAAGCACCCCACCCACTTTAAGGTGCCAGCGCCCTATCATCATCTATTGTCTTACCCTGTACTTGGCCGCCCAGGGCAGGCTTGGGTACAGCTTGTTGGTACCTCTAGCCTTCCCAATGATCCCACTAGCCAAGTTTTTTTTTTTTTTTTTTTTTTTAACTATAATTTTTAATAAATTTTCAATAAAAGAGAAGACAATAGAAAAAACAGATACGAAAACAGCTGCCGAAACAATAAACGGCAGTGGAATCGATAGAAAGTCAATAAACAAAGCATAACCAATAAGTAACGAAGTAACAAATGACAAAGGCATAGGGGAAAGGGAGGAGTAGACAGGCAAACGAAGACAGGAAACGTAGAGGGAAGGGAAGAAGGGGGGGGGGAATTAGATCAGAGACCACATGAAGAACAGTATAAGTCCCATGGGGCCCAGATAGCTTGGAACTTCTCGACAGCGTTATTCAAGGAGGCCGTGAGGAACTCCAGACATTTAACATCCTTGATACAAGCTAGAAAAAAGGGGGTTGAAAGCGGTTGGGTACTCTTCCACTGGCAAGCTATAAGGGACTTAGCTGCAGTACAGATATACAAAAATAGCAAAGATGAGTTCTTGCTCAGGGATCGAGGGGGGAGATTAAGGAGGTAGACTAATGAGTCTAATGGGACAGCAAAGAGGAGAACATCCTCTAGCAGAGACTGAACCTCCAACCAAAAGAGATGAATCTGACTGCAGTCCCAAAAAATGTGATAGAGAGTCCCTACATCAGAGAGGCATCTCCAACAGGTGAAAAGGACAGTAGGGTTCAGGGCATGGAGGAGGGTCGGTGTGTGATACCAGTGGAACTAAATTTTATACTGGGTTTCACGATAGGTGATGCATGTGTAAGACTTAATGGCACGAGACCAGATAATCTGCCACTGAGGAAGAGTTATCTGCCTTCCCAGGTCAGACGACCACCGAGTCATGTATCTATTTTTTTAAATCCTGTGATCATTAGAATGCAATACTGAAGTCTACGGTATGAGCAATGTGAGGTGAAATCACTACCTTATTATTGAGCTCTACCAGAGGGAGAGCTCAATAGTGATTTGATAGGGACATTAAAGTGTCCTCATAAGAGTATATTGCAGAGTTCCAAATTAGATAATTAATTAACAGGCCTAGATGGCCTGCAGCCATTTTCTTTAAGCCTGGAGAACTGATTAAACACAAGATGGTAGTGTATCAAAAGAGTTCTGCTTTATTATAAGAAAAAGGTAGTTTAAATACATTACAGACAAAGAGCTGGCTTGGCTATTCTAATCAGGTACAACACGATTGATTATAGAGATATAAGACAAGCCTGGCACATGGCTATTGGCTGAGGCTCATTATAATCTGCATCTCATTATAGCTTTCCACACTGGGATGGACTTTCCCATGAAACAAAGAAGGATTCAAATACTTATGTGTGAGCTAACATCCCAGACTATCTATATGTATATATCATGGCAAAAGAGATAAGATGACATGTTCCATAGACCCTGTGTCTATACACTCTAAGTGACCTTCATATACCATAAAATATGACAGAGTGCCCAGATACCATAAGATTAATACTTTTGTTGGTTATGTGTCCATACATCATGTAAAGGAGGTAAGAGATATACAAAGTCAGCTGCATCTTCTCAAAATGAGGCCCTTTAGAGATAATGATTAGCAACCTCTGCATTAACGTTCATTATCACATTCCTTAAAGTCTAACAAAGGGCCTCCTTGACTTAAGCAGAAAAATCAGTTTATATGTGAAAGAGCACAAGATGGCTGCCAAAATACAAAGATGGAGGACTTAACTCTAACAAATGTTAGTATGGCATCCCAGAAAGACTTCAGAGGGCTCCCAGCTTCCATAGCAATGTAATGGCTCCCATAATCTCCCTGTGGTAGAGTTCCATTGCACAGAACATAAATAGAAGTGAAACTAACTCTGAGATGCTACAGTCACATCTGATCACAACATCTAAGTGGTTAATGGTTTACGATCACAGAAACCACTGAGACCGGACAGCTATGGCTCCTCCTCAGCTTCTAAGCTGGCACCATACATCTCCACATGACCCAAGACATACATGTAGGTCCTGCACTTCTGACATCATCTTTAATGAATTTCCCCCTGGTGGGACTATTAAAGGATTATCTTATCTTAAATAACAGATTCACCTCTGGTAGGTAAAAGTTTACTATTTGAAATGTGTATAGGTGTTGTCAGTTCTCTTACCAGTTTGCCATTCTTCTGAATCTGTACAATGCCTAGGTAGCCTGGAAACATGCCCGAGGCCCTCCACATACCCATGGGCTCTTCAGTCTTAACCATAAATGGCATTCCTGTCTGAATATCTCCAAGAGGTTTTACATGGAATTCAGCAGATACAGAATTCATGTGGTCTGGCCTCAAAGGGAATGGTCCCATATACCTATCGTGAGGTCCTACATCAGGAACATCTTCAACTTTCTGAAAAGGACAATCGAAAGACAATGAAGCATTAGTGACCTAGAAGAAAGATTCTACCATCTTGTGTTGTACACTGCAGAGGTAGACCATAGGTAGAGCAGCAGTCAGGCCGTAGTAGCCATCCTGACAGGTCTTAGATGCAGTAGAAGTCTTGCATGGGATAGTTTTGGTTTTTTGGGGGGGAATTTTAACAATAACAAAAAGGAATTTCAACTTCTTCTTGCCCTGCACACAGGAGTTGCACCTGCACCATCAGCAGGTCTAGATGTATTACACTGTAATCTTTTCCCAGACAACGGTGGAGAACTTGTCTCGTTCCACTGAAATTTAAAGCAGGACAAGGAATAAGTATCTGATCAATGGAAACCCAAACGCTGGATCCCCTACAAATCAGGAACACGTCCCCCTAAGGCCTCCTTGTGAATAGAGCATCTGTAGACCGGCTCTCTACTCACTTCTATGGATCTGCAGGTGCTCTCGGAGATTACAGTCCTGGCAGTCCCACCAGAAGTGAATGGAACGCCACAATAAGTGTCCATAATGGCACAACCTCTTTAAAGGGATTCTACCACTAAAACACTTTTTTTTCTAGTTACCACGTTGGAATAGCCTTTAAAAAGGCTATTCGTCTCTTACCTGTGGAAGTGCTCTCCGCTGCGCCGTTCGTTCAAAATACCGGTTTGTACCGGTATGCTAATGAGTTCTCTCGCAGCGATGGGGGCGTCCCCATTGCAGCTCGAAAACTCACCGCAGCGCCGCCTCTCTGGTCTTCGGTGTCCTCCCCTTGCTTCTTCAGCGTACTGTCGGACGCCTGCGCAGTACGCTCTGTTCGACGAAGATTGCCGAACGTACTGCGCATGCGCGAAATTGCGGTCCCAGCCATAGTGCGGGCACCGCACATTCGCGCATGCGCAGTACGTTGGGCAATCTTCGCCGAACAGAGAGCATACTGCGCAGGCGTCCGACAGACGCTGAAGAGGCAAGGGGAGGACACCGAAGACCGGAGAGGCGGCGCTGCGGTGAATTTTCGAGCTGCAATGGGGACGCCCCCATCGCTGCTCCTGCGATGGGGACGCCCCCATCGCTGCGAGAGAACTCATTAGCATACCGGTACAAACCGGTATTTTGAACGAACGGCGCGGCGGAGAGCACTTCCACAGGTAAGAGACGAATAGCCTTTTTAAAGGCTATTCCGACGTGGTAACTAGAAAAAAAAGTGTTTTAGTGGTAGAATCCCTTTAAGCATACTAGTCTTTTCAGAGATATCGGTACTGCTAGTTTTGGCTACCAATATCACTGCACTGTTAGTGGGGTCCGCTTCACAGCTCAGCGTCATCGTACAAGACTATAGAAGAGTACAGCCAGCGGGATGTTCCTCACCGTTAAGTGAGGATCTGTGAGGTTGGCCCCTCCGAAAGTGCAGGACTAACTAACAGCACCGATATCTCTGGCACATACCCCCGAAACTGAAAGTGCAATGAATTCGGCAAGCTGTCAGCTTTACAGCGGTATGTAAGATGCACATTGTAGAGGACATGTAAAATCCTCCTCAGAGCACTGTGTGTGGGATCAGGGTCTCAGTAGGCAGACCCTTATTTCATGAAACACTTGTTTGTAGCAGCGCTTTGGGTTTTATTCTATGTAGTTCGCCAGGCTATTCTAAAATATGGATCACATAAATGATATCGCCACTAGTCTTTACCTCAAACCCTCCAGTTTCCACCAGGATGTCATGAAGGAGTCTTATGTATTCTGTGGCCGCTTTTAGGGTGTCCACTTTACTTGGTTTTCTGTCCTTAGGTATCAGCGGCACAATAGTTTTTAACTTCGAAAACCCACTGTTAATATTTCTGATCTGTAAATATATGTTACATATTAAACCTCCAAAGTCATTCAGTAACAATGTGGGACATAGGATAATAGTGACCCCCCCCCCCTCCCCATCTCAGTATAAGTAGTACCCTTGTTCTAGAGTGCTCAAACAGCAATAGTTCTCCATGAGGAAGGGGCAGGTAGGTTTACTGTGGCTTAGTCACATTTTACTTTGGACTTGAAGGTTGCTTTAAGAGGTAAATGGCGAATACTGCGAATACTGCTCCTAAGCCATGGTGCTTGCTGGAGCATAGGCCATGCAACTATAAACCCAGAACGTCCATTGTGCACATAAATCTAAGGGCCTGTTCACACGGAGTAAACACGCATGTGTTTTGGCAAAATACACATGTAAAAAATACACATGTAAAAATAAGACTCCCTTTGACTTCAATGACAGTTTTTTTTACACGTCAAAATACACGTGTAAAAGGTCATTGAAGTCAATGGAAGTCTTATTTTTACAAGTGTATTTTTCCAAAATACACGCGCGTTTACTCCGTGTGAACGGGCCCTAATAGATTTAAAGGGGTTTTCCAGGATTATGATATTGAACTCCACTTTCTGTTGTCAGACATCACATCTGCTGACTAATCTCTGATCATCCAGCGATTAGATACTTATCCCCTGTCCTATGGACAGTGCAATAATGGGAGCTGTAGGCCCTGCACCAGTTTATTCGGATATTGGTCTGACTGAACAAGAATTGATTGGTTCAGGTAAAATGACCCCTATAGAGTTAAAGGGGGTTCACATATCCCAGTTTCAGCAAGTTTGCCTGCTGACTCTTCTTCTCACTACCTATATTCTTCAAACAGTTAAAGCTGCCTCCCCCCAGCTTGCTAAACAAGACACTATCAAGTATCACAATATAGAGTTTTCCCTTAACATAAGAGATTATTTATTATGATTACTAGAAATCTAGTATAAATGCAGATCATATAATATGTATGCACAGTAAATGCATATTACATTACACAGGTTTGTATAGAACACTTATGCTACTACAGAGAACAGACTTTCTTTGTTATCTTTTTGTTCACATTGAGAGATAAACACTATGTGAGCCTTTATAAGTAGAGATGAGCGAACACTATTCGAAACTGCCGTTTCGAATAGCATGCACCCATAGGAATGAATGGACGCAGCTGGCACGCCGCTGTGCCGGCCGCTTCCATTCATTCCTATGGGAGCGTGCTATTCGAAATGGCAGTTTCGAATAGTGTTCGTTCATCTCTAGTTAATAAGTAAACTGCAATTAACTGACATAACTGTCCTGCTGGCAGAGCTGTAAATAACAAGAGAATTATTCATCCCCCCCCCCAGCAACTGACATCATTTGTCCTGTGTTATCAGACAGGTCTAGCTCCAATATGTAAATAATGGGAGGAATAATTTCACATAGCAGGCAAACAAAGCAGCATTGCTAAAGCAGTGTATTTAGTAATATCTCTTCAATTTACATAAGCTAGCAGTATAGATAGGATCCTTGAGATGCGAATACCCCTTTAACAGAAAAAAAAAAAAAGTAGAAAACAAACAAACAATCCCCATTCTCCCATCCCAACTTTTTATAAGAAAATTTCAATGCCATTTCAGTGTAGGGTAGTGTAGACAGTAAAAGTACAGGCTTACCCGCTCTCTTTCCTTGGCATTGGCTGCGTGCCGTCTTTCAAGAACTTCCTCATAGTTTTCCAAGCATAAGTAATGACCAGACGGCAATCTTTTCATCTTATTGATGGAGGCCACGTATGGTAGGTTTTGGTAATGGTCCTTGAGAACATCCCCCAGTAGCTCAGGACGGGGCGTAGTATAGAAGTGGGGCATGTCCAGTCTGTTCTGGGTTTCACCAGAATGATCTTTGTCCTGAAATAAAACCCAGAAGAGGATAAATCGTGATCATGGGCCCTTTACTTGAAGGACTCAGGACTGGAGGTGGGAAGGGACAGATGTTCCCACAACCATTCTTTCCAGTAATGGGACCATTGGAATTTTAACTATTTCATACCATAAGGAAGAGAAATCAATACAAACTATGCATTTGGTCAACAGGATACAGGAAATTACAGCGCTAGTACAAAGAAATGCAGTAAATGGGGAAGATTTACCATTAAAATGCACTAGAAATAGGGTTCAATTTGTGGCCAAAAATTGACACAATGAGTAGAATTTATTAAGGCTAGAGTTTCATCCAACAGTCTTGTGCCATTTCTTCACAAATACACAATGCTCCTGGATCATTAAAGGAGCTGTCAATGATGTTTAAGTACTGGGGCAGGAGGATGGGGGAGGTGAAACCTTAAAGGGGCTCTATCATTGGGAAAAGTCATTTTTAATACATCACATCCTTGCATAGGCTTTAGAAAGTCTATTCCACACCTACCTTTAGTATGTAGATTGCCTCAGTGGTTTCAGAATAAGTCCATTTTTATTCATATGCTAATGAGCTTCCAGCCAGTACAGGAAGTTCCCAGCAGCACACATCTCTGCTATTATCTCCTATGTGTGTGCAAACATGAAACTGAGTCATCATCATCAGCAGCCTGTGCTGTATACTCCCATAGGAAACTATAGCAAAGAGGGTGCACGATGCATCATGCACCTAGTCTAATTAGCATATGTATAAAAACGGACTTATTCAAAAACCGCTGAGGCAATTTACATACTACAGGTAGGTGTGGAATAGACTTTCTAAAGGCTGTGCAAGGATGTGATTAGTTAAAAATGACTTTTCCCAGTGATAGAGCCCCTTTATCCCCTTCCCGACATCCGCCGTAATAGTACGGCGCATGTTGGGTGTGTAACTATGGAGACCGCCTGGGAGCTTTAAGCAGTAGACAACCGGCTCTAATGCCTCCCAGGCTTGTCTGCAAGCTCTTACTTTTGCAGGCTGGTGTATGCAGCCTGCAAAAGAAAGGATGATTTTTTGCAATGCATTAGCATTGTAATGCATTGCATTAGTGATCAGACCCCCTGGGGTTCAACAACCCTAGGGGGTCTAATAAATGCAAAAAAATTTTTTTAAAAAAAGTAAAAAAATAAATAGTATTAAAATTTCAAATCACCCCCCTTTCCCTAGAACACATATAAAAGTAGTTAAAAACTGTGAAACACATACATGTTAGGTATCCCCGTGTCCGAAATCGCCCGCTCTACAAATCTATAAAAATATTTTTACTGTTCGGTAAACGCCGTAGTGGGAAAAATAGTCAAAAGAAAAAAAATTTTCACCGTTTTGATTCTGATAAAACTTTGAATAAAAAGTGATCAAAGCAATAGCATTTCCCGAAAATGGTAGAACTAAAAAGAACACCCAGCCCCGCAAAAAAAGACGCCCTATACATCCCCGTACACTGACGTATAAAAAAGTTACGGCTGTCAGAATATGGTGACTTTTAGAAAAAAAAAAAAAGTTTATCACAGTTTTGGATTTTTTTTAGGGGTCAAAATGTAAATTAAACCATATAAATTTGGTATCCCTGGAACCGTTCCCAAACACAGAATACAGGGGACATGTCATTTTGGCTGCACAGTGAACGCCGCAAAACCAAAGCCCGTAAGAAAGTCGCAGAAATGCATTTTTTCTTCAAATCCACCCCATTCTGAATTTTTTTCCTGCTTCCCAGTACATTATATAGAATAATTAATGGTGGCGTCATGATGAAAAATTTGTCCCGCAAAAATTAAGACCTCATATGGCTCTGGGAGCGGAGAAATAAAAAAAAGTTATGGGGTTTAGAAGGAGGGGAGTCAAAAATGAAAAACGAAAATCAAAAAAATGCCATCGGCGGGAAGGGGTTAAAAGTAAAAAAAAAAAAAAAAGCCCACACTCACCTGTCCCAGGGCTCCGATGTTCCCTGTCACTTGTCCCAAGGAGCTTGTGCTTGTTCCATTGGGACTTCACTTGCATAGGTCCCTGGTGACGTCCTGGGTGTTCTCCTGTGACCAGTGAATGGCCTCAGCAGTCACGTGTGCCGAGGACTTTCACTGAAACAAGCACCTGCGCGCCACTGTCCTGTCCGGGGTACACTGGAGTGCCATGGACAGGTGAGTACAATTTTTTTGTTGTTGTTGTTTCACCTTCCCCAGTAATAAAGTATCCTGGACAACCCCTTTAGGCTAAGGCCTTACGTAGCATCCCGCAGCACTTTTCACAGAAGGCCTGCAGGTTTCCTTTGCGGACTTTCTTCTTCAATTATACTTATAGGAAAACCTCTGGCGTTTTTTGTAGGTATAATTGAAATGCTTTCGATGTCTAAAACCATAACGGCTTTGGAAATTGCAGTGCGTCCGCAACATGTATTTTCTCACAATGTGGAGATGGAATTCGCTAAAATCCCATCCACTTCACAGTGGTTGTAAAATGCAGCATTTTTTTTTTCTGATTTGTTTACGCCACGTGGGGCCCTGGCCTTAAAGATCTCTGACCTCTCTGGCATCTTGTGCAAAATTTTAAATCTAAGCAAGTCAGGGCCCGGTATAGATTTCAGATATAACTCACGCCAGTTTCTCGAGAATGATTTTTTTTTTTAGTCCAATAAATTCACACAAATGGATATGGCTCTGAGTCCAGGACTGTGGAGTGGGAATAGTAGTTTTGTTTGGGGTTTGAAAAGAAAAAAAAAAAAAAAAAAGTTACCAGCTTCAAAATAAAGTGATTATTTTATAACATTATTAATATTGTAGAATTAATTAGATACATTGTTTGAATTCCTTTGAAGCTAATTAAGCAAATCTCTAGGTTGTTAGTGAATTCAATTGGCTGCTTCTGACACTAGGTTCACATCAGCATCTGTTATCCGTTGTTCTGGTCCTCCGCCCGCTGGAGGTCAGACTCCACTGACTATTTTTTTAGTTGAAGAAAATGGCTTTATTTTTATATTGTCTTATTTTTCCAGGTTTTCCTTTATTTTAATATTTTAGAAAAAGTAAATTAAAAAAAAAAAAAAAAAAAAAGGGAGGGGAAACGGGTTTGTGTTACACACTTCTCCTAGAACATTAGCCCAGTTACAGGAAAAATGCAGCCTCCTATCCTTTAGGCCAAGTTCACACGGTCAGGATTTGATTACAGTTTTTTCTTCCCAGGAGAGGTTTGTTTTGGCTCCCAGAAAAAAGAAGCGACATGCTCATTCTTCAGGCAAATTCGCCTTGCGACATCCGCTTGAAGACACTCCCTCCTCCCGGGCCTAATCCGGCACTGCACCGGCATCCAGTCGTAGCTACCGGTCTTTTGGTCCGGAATCTGAGGCGGCCGACTCCTCAAATTCTGGACCAAAAATCCCCGTGTGAACCTGGGGCTAAGGCCCCACTGGGCAGAAACAAAGCGTTTTTGGGTATAGCGGATACAAAACTCTCCGTTTTACAGTACCAGCATAGTGAATGCAATTTTGTCTAATCCTAGCCCCACACTACAGAAAAAGACCGCTGCAGAAAATCTGCGTTTTTCAAAAACGTTTGTGTTGTCAATTATAGTTGTGGAAATGCTGAGTTATTCCCTCCATAGATTGCTATGGAGAGTGTGAAAACCGCAGCATGATAAATGTGTTACGGAAACTCCGCAGAAAAGCATCAAAATCCGCAGACAAAAACTCAGTGTTTTGCTCGGTTGAGGCTGAGGCCCCACGGGCCAAAACTGGCACGCATTGCAGTTCTTCCCGCAGTGCTTTGAAAAGAAAGTTCATGGAGTTTTCCTCCGCGGACTTTCTGTTAGGGTGCATTCACACTGAGTAAACGCTAGCTTATTCTGAACGTAAAACACGTTCAGAATAAGCGGCGTCTAAAGCAGCTCCATTCATTTCTATGGGAGCGGGGATACGAGCGCTCCCCATAGAAATGAATGGGCTGCTTCTTTCACTCCGTGCAGTCCCATTGAAGTGAATGGGGAGTGCCGGCGTATACGGCAAGCTCTGCTCATGCCGGAGCGTACACGCCGGCACTCCCCATTCACTTCAATGGGACTGCACGGAGTGAAAGAAGCAGCCCATTCATTTCTATGGGGAGCGCTCGTATGCCGGCTCCCATAGAAATGAATGGAGCTGCTTTAGACGCCGCTTATTCTGAACGTGTTTTACGTTCAGAATAAGCTAGCGTTTACTCAGTGTGAATGCACCCTTACAATTATATCTATGGGAAAGCCGCTGGCGTTTCAGTAGATATAATTGACATGCTGCGATTTTCAAAACTGCGATGGTTTTGGAAATTGCAGCGTGTCCACACTGCGATTTTTTCTGCAAAGTGGGCATGGGATTCGCGGACAAATTACTGCGTTTTCTGCCCGTGGGGCCCCGGCCTAAATAACAGAGGACCAGAATTCCTTAGGATTTTCAATATAGCCTTTCAAATACCTTTATTGCACATGAGAAACTCGAGCAAAAACACAATGAAAAAACTCATGAATTTCCACTACACAAAATTGAAAAACGCGATGAGAAACGCATGTACATGTGCGTTTTTTTTCTGCAACAGAAAACACAGCGTTTTCTGGGTTTTTTTACACTGCGGGTTTTTTTTTTGCTGCATTTCCACCCAGTGGGGCCTTAGCCTTCAGCTGTGTTCACAATGAGTTTTTTGGTCAGGAATTTGACTCAAAATTTTGAGGCGGATTCCTGACCAAAACAACTCTGTGTGAACTCAGCCTTACAGGTCATGCAGGTCCGACGGTGACTGCGGGGCCACATGTGGAGCCGTATCATGGTAGCTCCATAGCGGTGTACACAGCAATAGGGAAGGCAGGAATAGTAATAAACTGTCCCCGTCTTACCTATAGGAGGCCTGGGCTGTAGTAACAGCCAAAATGCACTCTATCTATACACACACATTTTATATACACAGCCATTTTCTGTTTTTTTCACACACAGTATTCAGACAGATACATGGTTTGTGTGTAAGGGCCCTAATAGAAAGTTCTGCTTCTTGGTCTGTATTCACACTACCATAACACATCTATAGATATTGCACCATATTATAGCTACAAGTTTGTAGCCACAAGCTGCCTGGTTGCTACAGGAGACTACCGTACTCTATTGTGTGGCCACCATAACACTCTCCCCTTACACATTGAGCTTAGCTCTTCGTCCTACCCTCTCCTCCAGACTCCGGCCATCACTATCACTGCTGGTTGCGGCCTCCGCGGGCTCCACAGCTGCTGCGGCAGCCGCTGCCTCTGACGCCATGATGTTGCTGCTGGCGCTATTGGCGGGAGTGGGCGCCATGAGTGGCTGATATACCGCTTATGGACGCGCACATCTCACAGGCGCCACCAATTTACATAAATGCAACTGATACAGCTGACGGGGATGAAGAATTAGCGGTATATGAGGCAGCCATAGTGTTGGAGCTGCCGCAGGTTACCTCATAGAGCGACCAGGTGCTTGTAGAAGGCCTAGTTACAGGGCCAGTGCTTGAGAAACCATCAGTAAGCCATTACAGGGGACGGGTGTGTCGTCAGGCTGCAAATGTTGTATATTAGGTCTGATATGGTGACCTGGGGTAAGGCTGACTTGTAGGGAATGTATATTGTGTCTAATAGGTGCAAACTACTGCAAATATCTCTACCTTCTCCCAATCTGGTTCTTTCACACACAGTATTCAGACAGATACATGGCTTGTGTGTAAGGGCCCTAATAGCTGTATTCACACTGCCATTACACAGCTATAGATATTGCACCAGATTATAGCAACAAGTTTGTAGCCACGAGCTGCCTGGTTGCTACAGGAGGTGACTACTGTATTCCATCATGGGGCCACCATAACCTCCTCCCTTTACACCTCTCACGCCCATATTGAGCTCAGCTCTTCCTCCTACCCTCTCCTCCATACAAGCCAGCTGGATATTGAGCAGCTATGTGTGGTTTGGAGTCCCTTCCCCTCTGCTGGCTTACCATTCATTGGTTGGCCTGGGGAGGGGGCGTGGCTTCCTGCAGGAATATTCTGTGCAGTGCAAGGGCCCGTTCACACAGAGTAATCACGCGTGTTTTTTGGCAAAATACACGTGTAAAAATAAGACTCCCATTGACTTCAATGACATTTTACACGTGTATTCTGACGTGTTTTTTTTCACACCTGTAAAAAAATGTCATTGAAGTCCATGGGAGTCTTATTTTTACACGTGTTTTTTTTTTACACATGTATTTTGCCAAAATACATGCGCGTTTACTCCGTGTGAACGGGCTCCAACAAATACTTTCACTTTCTCCCTGCTTAACCCTTGCCCTGTCGCCTTCCAACCCCCCATTATGGAGCAATCACAGGAGCAGCAGCTACATAAAGCATACCTCCCAACTTTTAACCCCTTAAGGACCCGGCCATTTTTCGTTTTCGCATTTTCTTTCTTCCCTCCTCACATTACAAGAGCCAGAACTTTTTCATTTTTCAGTTCACAGTCACATGACAAATTGTACTTTGTCATGGCATCGTTCAATATGCTGTGCAATTGCAGTGTCCCAGAACAAGATGTTAATGTTCTGTTTAAAAAGTCATTTTGTCACCATATTATCTCTTATATTGTCAGGTGGTAATCTCTAATGCCAGCCATTCTATTTGTGTGCTGTATATTGTATTGTATTGTATTGCATTACTTAGCATACAGTTAGCATTGTCTGCAGCAGTGTAGAGGTTAACTAGCTTTGCACCTTGTTTTATCTTTGCAAACCCACATGTTTTGCAAACCCCACATGTTTTAGCATCTTGCAAACTTCAGTCACATGTTTTGCTCTCAGCCTATAGGAGCACAAGCTGCATCTAGGGCGAGCTGAGACTTGTCCCCAGTCTACCCCCTGTGTTCACAGAGAGAGGACTGTAGAAGAGGGTCTAAGCCTGGCTTCCAGCCAGTCCACATGTCTGCCAGCATTGCTCCAGGCTGGTCATAACCTCACATGGGCTACATACAGCTACCAGTCCATCCAAACTACTGAATTCCTGCCAGCCTACACCTGGGAGATCATCCAAAAATCTATTCCTGTTCTATTGGCCTAAGTCAGAGGAGTTACCTGTTGGATAAAGAAGTCCTCTGCCTGGATCCACGCTTCTCATGGGTTCCCCAGCTGGATCTAACCTAAGCGGCTTCCACGTCGTTGATTCACTGCTTTAGCACCCTGCTATAGGGCATTGCTCTAGCACCTATTCTGTAAGTACACTCTTGCATCACATTGCACAGTATAGCCAAGCTGTGACACATCTCCCAAGGTAGAGCTAAAACTGCACTGGACTGTATATCTATTAACTATTCCCTACCCCAAATCTGTATACCTGCTATTGCAGTGGATATGGGACTGTGACTGAAGTGCTGCAATTACATGTGATAAGTGTAAAAGCTATACTGCTATTTGCTACTAAAGAGACTGTGATATCTGTACATTGCATGCACAAGTGATCTTTCAAGTAAAGTTCTGCAAAACCGTTGTTACTGGACTCTTTGTCACAGAAGTCATCCCAGCCTGTACACTGTAGAAAAGTAACAGCTAAAGTGAAAGAAAAGGTACATGTATGTGACAGGGGGACAGGGTTGGATGCCACTTAGGCCTGTGACATAACCGTGACTACTACCCCCATCAGCCCTGGACTACCATCACCACCGAGCACCACCTTGTTCACTACACAATGTACTGGGAAGTTGGGAAAAAATTCAGAATGAGGTGAAATTGGAGAAAAAATGCATGCGCCATTTTCGTAAGAGTTCTATTTTTACAGCGTTCACTGGTAAAAAATAACAGGTTACCTGTGTTCTGCGGGTCAGTACAAACATGGAGATTACAAATTTATATAGAATTTGTAATGTTTTGATATTTTTTAAAAATGAAAAACTTTGCAAAAGTTTTGAAGGTTTGATCACTCTTTATTCAAGTGTTGTAAAAAATGCTATTTGGCAATTTTGATTTTTTTTTTTTTTTTGCTGCACACTACATTCACTGTATGGGATAAATATTTTAATATAGTTCGAGCATTTTGGAGCGCGGAGATACCTAATGTGTTTATGTTTACTTTTCTTTATTTACTTTTATGTCTGATCTAGGGAAAGGGGAGTGAGTTGAACTTCTGCATTTTTTTTTTTTTAATACTTTCAAAAACTTTTTTTCTTCTTTTACATTTATGATCAGACCCTCTAGGTACCTTGAAACCTAAAGGTCTGGTCGCTCATACTATCGCTCAAAATGCCATCAGTTCTATCAGACACTGCTTCTGGTAGTGATCAATAGAACCAATGCTATGACAAGCATCTTTGCGCTTGGGCCTGGTCCTGACTGTTTTTCGTATACCATGGACAGCTGTTATTCTATGGATGGTCATGGTCTTTGGTCTAATGCTCATTTTCTCTGCTGTTCTCTTATTTTGCCTATGGTACTGTTGTTGTTCTCTGTACTTTGAAAAAATTAATAAAGTTTGAATTAAAAAAAAAAAGCCTGGGAGCCTTGAATAGGCTGTCATAGCAAACGATTCCTGCTCTCTGGTGACATTCAGGAGGGCGGCGATTGGCGAAAAATGGCGGCGCCTGTTCCGCCTGTGCAATTTAGGCGCTGTGGTTCAACCTCAGCATCTAAAGGGTTAACAGCTGTAATCGGTGCAGGCACTGACCACTGCTGTTAGCGGCAGATGCTGACTTTATTATACAGCTGGCATCTACCCTGTATGGAGAGAGCTCAGCACCTGAGCTCTCTCCATATATCCCCATGCGACTCAGGACATAGTATTATGTCCTGGGTCGCTAAGGGGTTAAAGGACAGAAAGAGGGACAAAATGTGGGCAGGCTATGGCTTATTTAGCTCCACCCACTTCTGATTTGACTCCATCCATTCCCATCCATTTCTCATAGGGTACACCCTGCACCCCACATCTCCCCCATACAGTACACACTGCACCCCACATCTCTCCCCATACAGTACACCACTGCACCCCACATCTCTCCCCCTACAGTACACCCATGCACCCCACATCTCTCCTCCCACGCACAGTACACCCTGAACCCCACATCTGCCCCCCCACACACAGTCAACCTTGCACCCACCTCTCTCCCTCACAGTACAGCTTGAACCCCACAACTCCCCCTCACACACAGTCCACCCTGCATCGCACATCTCTCCTCCACACACAGTCAACCTTGCACCCCACATCTCCCCCCACACAGTACACACTACACGCCACATCTCCTCCCACACAGTACACCCTGCACCCTACATCTCCCCCCACACAGTACACACTACACCCCACATCTCCTCCCACACAGTACACCCTGCACCCTACATCTCCCCCCACACAGTACACACTACACCCCACATCTCTCCCCCCTCCCAGTTACAACAAGCGAGGCTACGCCACAGTAGGATAAGGGCATGTTGATAAAGATGATGAGGGCAATGCTAGAGAAGTTGGAGACCGCCTCCCCTCCTAAGGCCGCAACAGGTGTGGCTGCACAGCTACCAGAAAGTTGGTTATGGAGTTACACCATATTCCGGTGGCATGTTGTCAAGACCTTGTTCCCTCCTCCTTTTGGCTTCTGGAGAGAAGAGGAGAGGCGCGTTACCTGCTGAACATATCGGACATGCACAACGCAAGCGGTGTCGGGGCATTCTAGTGATGCGCCTTACATTTCATTATGGGGTAGCAGGGTTCTGCTGATATGCTTACATTGTTTAATAAAGCTGTGGCCGACCCCCACTTTTTTACCCAAGACTTGTGTCCATGCCTTATTTATAGATCGGTCATTCAGGTGCCGGGAGAGGGAAGTTTTCCTGGTGTTGCAAGGCCATTACGCTTAGTCTAGCATTACCTGTATTTGTCCAGGTAATGCATATGAGGTGCATATCTGAGCTGTTTTTGCTAACTTCCATCGAAGTGACGTGTTTATTACAGTCATTGGGCTTCATTCACACCTAAGAAAATGAAGAGGAATTTGGGGTGGATATTTACTTCATATTCCTATTCAGTTCCTGCAACTTTCCTGATACTTCTGGTAAGTTTGTTACTGTCACTTGTATGGTAGCAACATGGCTAAAGAAGTGACATGTGAAAAACCTTTTGCAGCTTACATGTTGATGCTGCCAGCATCAGCTAAAACAAAGACCTGAACAATAGAAAGTCCTACCATTGTCTGTATTGTAAGCGCTTGACAGATGGGGACCCATGTACTTTGAGTAATATGGACAGAATACATTGGCCAGATTTCCCGGTCTGAACCTAGTCAGGAGACAGGATTTCTTATATTATAGTAGGACTGGCTGATTATGACCTTAATAAAAATAGCAATTAATTGGGCATTTTGTCTCCATTACGAGTTATATTGATTACTTAGGTCATGCCTCTTTTTTACAGTACGAGTATGAACCTTGAGCCAAAACCGCTATTATACCATGGGGTATTTTCAGACTATAGAGTATAATAAGTGGAGGTCCAGGGGAGGTGATGAAACCTAAAAACTCACATTTCCAGGGCTCAAATTTCCCTATTTATTTAGGGGTTCTGCCTGACGTCATGGACCATTGAAGTGTGTGGTCCTTAGCAGTTACATGGGTCACACAGCCTCATGTCGCTTGTATCTATGCATCACAACCGCTGAGTCAGAATACCAAGCCTCATGGTTCCTGATGTCAGGCAGAAGTACTGAAGAGAACAGGAGAGGTGAGTAGCACAGGTTTTTATGTTTGGTCACCTCCCCTGGGCCTCCGCTTATCATACTTTGGGATCTGTAGACCCCACAGTATAATAAAAGCTATGCCAATTTCAGACGTGTTTGGTCCAAATGAAACTGCAGATAGAACCTCGAAAGTATTGTGACAACCAACGTTAACAAAATCACATCGGTTATCCTGGTTGATGTTTGGTTTTGGTTATTTTTCGATTACTTGTTCAGCCCTACATTACTGTAATCTACAATGCTGACAGTCTCCTTGCAGCTTCCCATGTTATACACAGTCCAGGGCAATGAAGTGTCAGGCTCTGACTTCCAACATGACAGGTCACTATTGATACAAGGAGTTCTGGCTCTAGACTAGGTTTACACTGGCATATACGGCTGCTATACAGTCTGGATTACCCCATGTGCATGGCCCAGAAAATAGTCAGGGAAGCCTTTGTTCCTCCAGTGCAATGTGGAAGTTATATAGTAAGTACATTGAAAAAAAGACCATCAAGTTCAGCCGTTTTGTACTGCGACACCGATCCAGAGAAAGGGAAAAAAACCTCTCTGTTAATGGCCCAGACCCAATAAGCCATTAAGTGGAAAATATTCCTTCCTAACTGCTGGCAATTGTCCCAATCCCCGGATCAACATTCTCCATTAATACCAGTAGTCCTGTACATTGTGGTTTACCAGATAGATATCAAGTCTTGTTGTAAAGCTTGCCAGACATTCCGCCATTACCAATGGAGTATATTCAATCATTTTACAGTTCAGACAGTAAAGTAACGTTTCTGAACTTTGTGCCACAGTTGCAGTTGCCTTAACCGTAAGCAGTGATTCCTTGTTTGCAGAAAAATAACTTGCAACTAGTATGTTTTGTTTTGTTTTTTTTTGTACCCAAAATGTATAACCTTATACTTATCAACTTCAAACCTCATGTGCTATTTTACTACCTGCTGGATTTTTGCCATTTTGCTGTCCAGTTTATCCAGAGTACCTTGTAGGGATTGGCCAGTCTATACTGTATTTCCAGCGCTCAAGACCTTAGTACTATCTTCAAATCCAGAGAAAGTATTGTTACAGTGATGTTCCCAAATCTCTGCCAGAGAGGGAATAGATGGTGTGAGAGAGTGAAGGGTGTGGTCTGGGAGGACAGGTATGTCCCAGCCAGGCAGCTAAAGGGTGTTTGGTCAAGGCCCACACCAGGGAGGTCAGCTGACTAATCAAGGCCTGATAATAGTCTGTGTGTGAAGACTAGCAGGGTGGCACCACACTGAAAGAGCTGACCTGTCCAGACCTCCAAAGCAGGTACTGTGCCACCTGTTTCATGTTACCAGAGCAAGAGTCTGGCAGCCAGGCTCCTGTATAGTCAAGGAACAGTTTCTTAAGTTATAGTTAGTTCTTACCCGAGAAGGTTGTTTTGTTTGTACCTTTGCAAAGGCAGTTAAAGGGGTATTCCCATGACGCTTGTTCACTAACCTGCAGGCTGTTGTGCTCTCTGCACTTCCTGCTTTTCTCGGCACATAGGTGGGCGGGGTTTCACTTGCACGGGATTGGTTGTAAATGAATTACCACAGTGTGAAACTGATGTAGCAGAGCTGGATTTGAGTCAGTTTGCATTACATACAGAGGTAACGGACTCCCTATTTCAGCCATTATCAGCCAAATTCAATTAAACCGACTGATAAGACCTCAGAAATCCCGGAACTCCCACCTCCCCTATATGAGAAGCTCCGCTACTTAAATGACACAAACCGCTCAGAGCTGCTCCCAGCCCCTCCACCCCCCCCCCCCCCCCCCCCCCCCCCCCCGAGCAGGCAGCTACATCACTTGACAAATGAGCAGATAATCCCAAGGGCCATTGAAACTGAGTGTAAACAATGAAGTGAATAAATTAAGATAGTGGCCAAACAAAGCAGTTTTGATAAAGCAATGCATTTAGGAAAAGTATTAAATCCACATAAACTAGCGGTATAGATAGGATCCATGTGATGGGACAACCCCTTTAATGCACTGCAAGTGAAATAAACACTGAACTTGTATGCAACCCAGTGTCTGTGTCCCTGTTTACTACACTGCTACCAAGCATCTACCTGAGCGATTCCCCACAATTGCTATAAGTGCTGACCAAAAAAAGGACTTAGCAAACTGGTGAATGGTGCTGCTCTATATTGCTTATGTCACTGTCATAGAGCTCAATAGAAGTTATGAAAACTGAGTATAGCGGCGACACAACTTTTCCTGTAAATCCCACCATGGTTGCAGACTGTTATTCTTGTCTTGGCATTGGTCATCTCAGGTGGGAATATGAAAACTCGGGTATGATACACTCAGTGATGTCATAACTCAGGTATAATACTCAATGATGTCATATTCTGGGACAACGTACTAAAAATGTTATATCACCAATCCTGACTGGATACTGTACAGTGAGTGACTTACCCTTTAACCAATGGCCGAATGAGGATTGCATGGAAGGTAAATATATGAAATAATTCAGTGTCAGCAAGTTCACATCGATTCTTTAAGCTGTTGCCATATTTCAGGTATAATCTAGTTAGCGATGCCTCAGCTAAGGTATTACCACACCTACACTTATCCATAAAGGTGTAATGACAATCCTCAAGAATACATTTCTGTAGAGAAATCTCATCTAATGTTTTATGTCGCTGTCATAGTCCTCTCACTGGGGATGACAATGGGGAATGACTTGTAGTTTTAGAGGTATAGTTACCGCTACATAATGGAGCAGTAATCTGGCTGTGGGCATGAGGCTCTAAAGGTAAAGTCACACGAGGTTTGCTCATGTTGGAATGAGCTTTCTAAGACTCTGTGCACATGCTGCAGAAACCATTTACTGTAGATTTTTAGTTGCAGACATTTCTGCAATAAATCCTATGATGCATTTTATACCCTGAGGCTTGGTCCACACCCTGCATGTTTTCTGTCATATATGTAAATCTGCATGTACTAACTTGTAAAATGTGCCCATAGAACTGCATCTGCACTTAACCGGTTTCAGCGTAGACAAAATGTAGAAAACACAGCAAAATCTCAAAGAAATCCAAAGATTAGGAGGTTATTTAGATTTTACATTATAGACCCTTATCAGATTATATAATAACTTGGTAAAAAAACCAGAACCACACTGTATCAGAGACTAAAAAAAATCTGTAAAAAAAAAAAAATACTGTTCAGTATAGAATAAAATATAAAGTTATCACCCTCATCCACAAGGCTCTTCATAATGCTGCACCTCCCTACATTTCCTCCCTCATCTCTGTCTACCACCCAACCCGTGCTCTCCGTTCACTCAATGACCTAACACTTACATCCTCTATTATCAGAACCTCCCACGCTCGTATACAAGACTTCTCCCGAGCTGCACCACTTCTCTGGAATGCTCTACCCCGGACAATCAGATTAACTCCCAATTTCTACAGTTTCAAACGCAAACTAAAGACACATCTTTTCAGATAGGCCTATCACAATTTATAACGTAAACCCTTCCGTACTATAATTAAAATCCCCCAAATTTAACCCTCCTCTGTCCCCACTCCCACATTTCCCCACATGATATGATGCCATCTCAGGCTAACTTTATAGGTCCAAGCACCATCCACATGTTACAGGACACGACTGTTGACAGCTCATAAAGTTTTATGTCTGTGTAATGACAGTCACCTCTATTACAGAATTGTCTGACCACTGTATAAGCAATACCGCTCCTGCTACCTCTTGTGTCACCCCCTCTACCTCATAGATTGTAAGCTCTTGCGAGCAGGGCCCTCACTCCCATTGTGTGAAATGACTTTCTTTGTAATGTATCTTTATGTCTGTATTTGAACCCTACAAATTGTACAGCGCGGGATATGTTGGCGCTATATAAATAAAATGTATTATTATTACTGTATTCAGATATTTGAGAACTACTGAAAATGTTTGTGTAATTTTATAGCAAAACCACTAGGTGTCAGACTTCTAGCAAATATGATGAGCTGTAAAGTTCCATACTGTAGCAGTAACTCCAATGCTGGCCTCAGGGTTCCAGAACTGATTGGTGTAAGGTACAAGCCCCTGCTACCACAAATTAAGAATTTCAGGAGTACAGGAAGATGAGATTTGGGTTGCTATTTTGCAGGTATTAACACCATAGGCTAGAGAATAAATACTTGATCGGTTGTCGACTGACCACTAGGACCCCACATTGGTCCCAAGAGTGGAGGGTCCTTTTCCCCTGCTGTGCCTTCAGTCTGACCGCAGCTAGGCTGAATGCAGGTGTGACTGGTGGTTTATGGTGGCTGCTCTCATTCACTTGAATGGGGTGACTGGAGATATCCCATCAGCTATCTGTGGTGCTCCAACACCAGTCACGTACACATTCAGTCTGGCTGCATTAAGGCAGAATATAGTGGGGGGAATGGACCCTCCGTTCTCAGGATTGATAGGGGGTCTCAGTGGTCAAACCTCAATTGATCAGGTATATATGTAGTGCTCTTTGTAGCATAAACCCTTAAATTAGATGTATACAGTAGATTGTTACATATTTACTTTCCTAAGAATCAGTCATTGGCTTTTTCCATGAATTAGTGGAGCTACTGTATACTGCATCTGTCTGATCATCGCTGTTATCCATTATGAAATCCGAGTCAGTGGTTGGGTTGTAGAGAAATTTCTCACACCTATTAGTCAGGTGATTTGTATGGACTATGATATTGATGAGCCCTCTTTGGCATAGATCAGCAATATCAGATTGGTGAGGGTCCTATATAGGGTCCCCCCAGAGATCAGCTGATGGAAGTGGCTGTGGTGAGCTCTGCTTCACAGACTATGTGATGTAACATCCATTTACCATATAGCCTTTTTATAGCTCAGACCCATTCAAGTGATTGAGGCTGAGCTACACTACCAATACAGCTGCTATACAATGTAAGGGACTGTGCTTGGTAAGTAGTAACAAGGATGCAGTGATTGTCTGAACACCAAACAGCTGATCTGTGGGGGTGCTGGGTGTCAGACTATCCCTCCACCCTGCAGATATGATATTGATGACCTAGTCTCAGAAAACCCCTTTAATGTAATATGATCAAAGACTCTGTGTAGCCATATTAAAGAGGCTCTATCAGCATAATCATGCCTATAGAGCCCCACATATGCGTGAATAGCCTTTAAAAAGGCTAATCAGGCACCGGTAAAGTTATATTACACTACCCCCCCCCACCCCTGTTTTAAAATAAAACCCTAAAAGAGAATATGTTGTACTTACCTATAGAGCACGGTGGGCGGGCATTCAGGGTCCGACAGCATCTTCAGCCACGCCTCCTCTTCCAGCGATGTCCTACTACTACGGCTACTGCGCATGCACCCGCGACATTATTTCTCAATGGCAGTTTGCGAGCGCCGGTGACACTATGGTGACAAAAGTGGAGAGTGGAAAATATACCCACATTTCCAAATCTCTACACAGAAATCCTTTGTGATCTAGGGTGGTTTGTATTATTCCACCTTATTCTGTTTATTTCTTTACCCTCCCCCCATATCTCTGACATGGGTTTTCAATGTGTTAGAGCAGGGATAGGGAACCTTTGGCTCTCCAGCTGCTGTGAAACTACAACTCCCAACATGCTCCATTCACTTCCATTGGAGTTCCAAGAACAGCAGAGCAAGTATGCATGCTGGGAGTTGTAGTTTTGCAACAGCTGGAGAGCCAAAGGTTCCCTACCTCTGTGTTAGACTGTGTTCGCCTCACACTTGTGATGTATACTTACGTGTCTATTCACTGACATGTTGAAAACGGTGATCACTACAAAGTATATTGGAACATTGCAGAGCTTTTCATCATGTGCACAGTGTAGTGACTATGACTAGTCCTTGCTCGATCACTGCATCAGGCCATAGAATGAGACCACATGTGACAATTATACTGTATTACAATATTACTAACTAACCCTAATCGATGTTTGCCGTTATTAAACCTAAGTAACCATCCATTTATACTTTTCATAGATCAATACTGAAGGCGAATGGAAACAAACTTACAATACGGGTCTGTGTCAGTACACTTAATATCTTTGGAAAGTTCATTTATTTCAGCACCTCTATTCAAAAAGTCTTTATTTCCTAGATTCATGGCACACGGAGTGATCTATGTCCAGTGTTTATTTCTGTGAATGGCGATGATCATGGTTTACAGCTAATGAAGACTCAGACATTTCAACCCTACGTTATGGTCACACACAGTTTTCTGTCGATGAGGTCTGGTGATGGTGTTTCAGTTCTTCCTGTAACACCATCATCAATATGGGCAGGCGTCCTGCGGTGATATAGCTCTGCTGTGCACTGACTGGCGTCACAGTGATGACCTGAGCAGGCCTACCCATAATTCATGAGAGCGGAGTTGGATATTGCGTCAGAAAGCAACAGGATGGATTCACATAAGATGAAAAAATTGTCTTAAACACACAGTAGATGTAGTGCGTACTATGTATGGTAGTATGATGGCATGAATTAAACCAGACTCTGGTGCATTTCACTTAGTAAGTTTTGCCTAATGTGTTGGATACCACCCATTTATCCTAGTGTGTAATGTTTGGTTCCGTTCCAGTATTTCTTTTTCCGTTCTGATAATTGTGAACGGAACCTACCGTAAAATAATGGAACAGAAAATTGGGACACACTAGTATTGCACACTTGGTCATGTGCATGAAGCCTATGGGGACGTTCACACTTGCGTCCCTGTGCGCCCTGTGTCATTCCACTGGGTGTCCTTCCTAAGCCCCGGCGAAACTGCACAGGGGACGGCTTCCTGATGGTCAGTTTTAAAACCCATTCATTTCAATGGGTTTTAAAAGCAAATTGCCGGTGTCCTTATGCAGCCTCTCCGCGGGGAAATCGTTTTTTGGCCGGAGACAAAAGGCTGCACTTGCGGCCAAAAAAGACTTGTTTCCCCACAGAGAGGCTGCATACGGACACCAGCGATTTGCTTTTAAAACCCATTGAAATGGTTCACACCTGCGCCCGGTCTCCGCTTCGTGGGTTTCTGTCTTCTGCCCGAGAAACTGGATAGGAAGCGGAAACCTGACACTCCGTGTCCGCCCATGAGCCTCTTCTGGTCTCCGCGGCGAAACCTTTTTTTTTTTTTTTTTTTTTTTAACCGGACACAAAGTCCTGAATGTCCTACTTTGTGTCCAGTTAAAAAAAAAAAAAAAAAAAAAAGGTTTCGCCGCGGAGAGGCAGAAGATGCTCATGGGCGGACACTTTGCAAACCCATTCAAAAGTATGGGTTTGAAAAGTGACTGCCGGTTTCCGTCTCCTGTCCCATTTCTCGGGCAGAAGACTGAAACCTGCAAAGCGCAGACCGGCGCAGGTGTGAACCCGTTCAAAGCTGTCCCATATCCAGTTTTGCCAGGACTTAGAACAGAAACCTGGCAGAATGACACAGAGCGCCCCCTAAACTTGATAAATGTAGCTTGCAACGATATATAATAGTAACCTGGCTCATATCAGGGATATAAGAGCTTACTGTAATAAATACAGGCACTGTGTATTCAAGTATCTTTCTTAGCTCTCTGAATGGATTAATCCAGTATTAATGATCTATACGTAATATTTAGACAGCTTCTAATGTAGAGGTCGCACCACTGAGGACAACTGGAGGAAGATGATCCTCTGCGTCTAGGAGGTCATGCCAGAGTTATTGATATCTCTGCTAAATGAAAACCCATTGACCTCATTTAGAGCTTCCACATTTAGCTTGGCGATCCTGTCCTTGAAACCATGTGATTTGTGACGGACGTAAACTAGGAGAACACACAGCACCAATGTAACCGGTACTGGAAGGCTGCGTGCCTGATCTGTCACATCATTTCTATAGGTCTCAACTTTACAGTTGTATAACTACAAATACCTAAAATAGATTTAGAGGAAAGGCATCAGTGCCCTATTCAGAAGAGGTCAAATGGAAGAACAATAGACCTATACAAGAGGGAGATCTGTAGAAAGAAACTTGTCTTGAGATGATATTTTATAGACTTTCATGTTTTCAATAGAAGTTTGGAGATATTATATTATAGGAATAGTACAGGCCTTATATTGATAAGACAGTATGTAATATATTTTATTTAAGAAATCTCTTTCCTATACATTAGGTTGAGTTAGTTTTTACATAGAAGTCTATGGAGGGGGCAGGAGGGAAAAGGCTGTTGGAAAACACACACAAATTGCTGCTGCTACACTCTGATATATTGCCCCTGCAGTTTAGCAATTAACAGCCCTCCCTCTGCATAGACTTCTATGTGTGACCTGGATAGACAGGCAATTCTATGTAAATAAGGAGGAGGAGAGCAGCCTAATAAGTGAAGAAGGAAACTTTGTCTATGATAAAGTGTATTGTAGAAATGTACTAGTCAATTCTGAAAAGTGGGTATACTTTAATGTAGACCTCTAATGGGTGTCTGTAGCTATTTGAGTTCTTGATTTATTTGGCAGTATTATTTGGGCACAGTATCATAGGATTATATCATACTGTGTTGAACTATACTATGACTGAGGTGAATCATGTTTCATGTTTTTTTATTTCATTTTTATTATTTTGACCCAGTTTCTGTTTCTGGCTTAAGGCACATGTTACATGTTTTTCAGAGAAATACTGACTCTCCTTGGGCCACTTTATACCGTCTGCAGTGTAGTTTTTTTTTTTTTTCCTTGGCTGTGTATTAAAAAGACACAGTGCTAATAACATTTTTCAATTTCTTATGATGGCCTCTTTAATATTAATAAAGGGGTTCTCCAACAACAATGTAAAGTTACGAAATGCATAATACCCTGACACTTACTTTATGGAACCCCTGCTGTTCCCATTCTGATGTTTCCTAATGATAATGTGTTACTGGTCTCCTCAGTAGTTAATGTCTGCCTAAGTCTAATGGTGAGAGAGAATCTATAAAGGGGTTATCCGGGGACTTGAAATGAACTTATTCAGTCTAGGTGGATGTTGCAGCTGAATTTAAGAGCTGGTTCTGGTTCCTGGTCACATGATTGGAATCAGCCTCTGTCTCCTGGGCCATTCCACCTCCTCTACTGCTTGCACAGGTAGTGAATTACCTGTGATGACTATAGAAAATCCTCCATAGGACAGGTAAGTTAAAGGGGTTCTCCCATCTCAGTCTTTCAGCCAGGCTGTATGCAGTGTCTGCTTCTCACTTCCTATATTTCTCCTCCCTCACCCCCCTCCCCTTCTGAATTGGACACAGAACACTTAAGCAGATCAGATAGTATGAAGATTCTTGTACAGAACTCACTCAGTGTTATCTGTGTGTTTACATAGAGAGATAACAGACTCTTCTTTATCAGCAAACTGCAATTAGCTGAACGGATTGTCCTGTCGGCACTAAGTAAATGACTGAGTAAGTGACGTCACTTGTCCTATCTCCCAGGTCCGTGGTTATAGCAACGCAGTGTAAACAATGGGAGGCATAAGGTCACATAGCAGGCAAAGAGAGCAGAATTTCTAATGCAATGTATTTAGGAAAAGTCTTTAATTTACATAAGCTACCAGTATAGATGGGATCCTTGAGATGGGACAACCCTTTTAAAGGGGTTTTCTCAACACTTACACACATGCACCACTCCATTCATTTCAATGGAAGTGCTGGAAACAGCTGCAGTACAGTGCTCGGCTATGTCCTGAAGGCATCCCATTCTCCTGAGCCACAGCCAGATCTGTTATCCAGAAACTTAACTTACGTGAGAGACCCCTTGTGACTTATCCTTTCTATGCCACAGCCAGCATTGAGTGCAGCATTTAAAGGGTTACGCAGTAGAGATCAGAGGTTTCTCTCGCCTCTGACATCAGAGCGGTCGGTCGGCTCAGTCATCAGTGGCCGCTTACACAGCTTACTATGTAAGCGGCCATTTTCTTGTGGCCGCGGGCATGCACAATCGGCTTTGCCCCAAGACCGAGCCGGCTGCAAATGCCTAGGAGATTGAAACCCAGGATGGAAGAAGACACAAGCAGAGGATGTTCCAGAAGAAGATGGAGGCGTTGCTGTAGAGTTTTCTCGCAGCATTGGGGATGCCCCCAGTGCTGCGAGAGAACTAATTTGCATACCGATGAAAAACAGATTTTTAACCGAACGGCGGCGCGGAAAAGACATGTAAAGGTAGGAGAAGAATAGCCTCTCTTAAGGCTATTCCTACATGTTAGAAAAAAAAAAGTTTTTAATGATAGAATCCCTTTAATGTAATGTAACCAGATTTCACAGTTCTTACATACTTCTTAAAAATCTACCTAACGATTTATGGCCTTTTTTATTTTTAGAAAAAGAACCAGAATAGTAAATAGTTAGGCTTGTGGATGACAATCCTGTAATAAAGTGACATTTATTCCACAGGTGCTTAGAATTCATGCTGAATGCCAGGACCGCTGTTCAGTGCAGATTCCCTTGGCGTGCATAGGACTGAGCCGGCTTCATCCCCTAGCCCTCGATCAGGCACTAGACCATGAGTTAATCCACTTTTTTTTTTTTTTTTTTCACTTGACTTTCTCTCCTCGCTCTGTTGAACGTATGTGCAGCCTGTCACGTCCTACACATAAAATCATGTCTGCCTTCACTGTATACCCTGCTGCCCAGACCTGAAATTACAGGCATTTTTTTTTTTTTTTTTTTGTGTGTGATTTCATTTTAATATCAGATAAACCCACAATTCCTGGATATAATGTAGAATGATGGGATTAGCAGAAAACGCCAAGCTGAATTATAAGAGATTATGTGAAGAAGCAGATTCTGGTGTATCAAGATATTAAAATTGTGTCCACATGACGTGTATAGGTAGACTGTGAGGAACTCAGTTGTTTTAGAACAATAGCAAGTTCATGTGATATTACTGCATATTCTGACTAGGGAAAGTAAGATTCCTCTCTACTCATATGGGTAAGTTCACACGTATTTTTTTTTTTGGTCAGGGTTTTGAGTCCGTAATCACCTCAAAACCCTGACTATAAAGACTGATCCCATTAAAATCAATGGGAGACGCTCAAGAGCTTTTTCCGGGAGCAGTTTCTTCCGGCTCCCGGAAACAAGAAGCGAGGTGCTCATTCTTCAGGCCGTTTCGCCTCGCGATTCGGCCTGAAGAAACTCCCACCTCTGGACTAGGCTCATTCATTGGGCTTAATCCGGTGTGGAGCGCGCAGCTGGATGCCAGTGCAGAGCATCGGCTTTCAGTTGTGGCGACCCGGCTTTTGGATCGGAACAGGTTCTGATCCAAAAAACTACATGTGAACTTACCCTAAAGATTTCTCAAAGATGGGAGAGGGATGTTGGTGTGGTGGATGAGGATACATGGGGAGAAGTGTTAGCCCTGACCCCTATACTGTCCCCAAGTGAAGCTAAGAGATTGTCTCATCTTTTTTTTAATTAACTTATTTTTTTTAAAATGTAGATTGGGAGCCCCATACAAGGATCACAACGTACATTTTTTTCCCCCTAACAGTATGTCTTTGTAGAATGGGAGGAGATCCACGCAAACAAAGGGAGAACATACAGACTTCTTAGAGATCTTGTTCCTGGCAGGATTCAAACCCAGGACTTCACTGCTGCAAGGATGCAGTGCTAACTACTGAGCCACCGTGTTGCTCCTGAGATTGGCTCATATTTATCTCTTACATAGGGTCTATAGGACTGCACAGAGACTGTTCCATATGCATATCCGTTCTGATGCCAAATGCCCCCGCTGTAGTATAGAACCCGCACATCTCTTGCATATGATGTGGGAATGTCAGGAGTTAGCCGACTACTGGAATCAGGTACTGTCCTTGCTTGGCCGGGTATATTCTATTGCCCTTCGGCGCTCACCGTTAGTTTGCCTCCTAGGTCATTTGGGGGAGGGGGTTTACCTGTAAAGCCCGGAATTTATAGGGTTGTCTAGAGCAGGGGTCCTCAAACTTTTTAAACAGTGGGCCGGAGGCAGAGCAGGTCACACAGACATCAGGAGCGGTGCCCTCCAAATTTAAAGTGAAGTGTGCTCCATGGCCTGGCCCGAGCTCCCCAGGAGCTTCATTATAAATGCACGCCTGCCGGCGTTGTCGGCGGGGCCAGACAGAAGTGCTTGGAGGGCCGCATGTGGCCCTCGGGCCGCAGTTTGAGGACCCCTGGTCTAGGGTATTGTACATGCAATGTGTAGGCAAGAAAATTGATTGCTTACCACTGGTTGGACCCGAGCCCTCCTTCTCTGGTGCAAGTGATATCTAGAGTTAATAATACTATTAGACTGGGGAGGGGAGCATATACACAAAGAAACTAAATTTGAAAAAATTTGGGAGACATGGTTGGATACTCCTGGTCTTCCCTCCCCATCTCTAATTAGGGATAGATCTCTCACTTCTACTGTATCTGTTTCCCTGATCCCATGAGCGCTATTATTTATATGTACAGTACATGTAGAGGATGTACATGTACAAGGATTGAAAGATTTATGAAGAGGCTTCTTCATGAATAAGTCAGCTGTCCCCGTGCCACAATGTAATCTACACCAGTTAAGATCTCACTGGTATGATTTATTATAAGTCTGCCAGCCCGAGGTGTCCTTGACCTGCCCCGGGCTGTCCACATTTATACAATGAGGAGAGTAGGGCCTTGCACTATATGTTTAGCACAATATCAATCCTCTATGCCAGAAAACTCTCGTAGAGGCATTGCTCAATTTCCTTCAATGTGCACAGAGTAGTCTAAGAAGATAGTGACCATTTTACAGAAATAAAGAGGAACTTGGAGGCACCAGAAACTTAAAAAAGGAGGGCACCAGGTATATTAACTATATATTATGCATTTGTACAGCATCCATTGTCTCCATAAAGAGTCCCCTCCATAGAAAGCCCCTATAACCAGTGTCAGGCTGAGTATCCCTCAGGTGTGCCCAGCTTAACGCTACCAGCTAGAGGATCGCTCCTTGTAACAGTGCCAGTATGTTTAATGAAGACTCTGAATTTCCCAATAACGGGACTATTAAAGGATTATTTTATCTTATTTTAAAAAGATAAAGCTATGTGGAATACTGTTCTTCATGGAGGGAACAAATGGTGCCAAGCCTAATCCAGATGCTTTGTGAACCTCCTTAGTTATTCATGAACTTCTTTATAGTTGAGAACATTGTAGGTTACTTTTATCCATGGCCTGGTTATGTCAGATACAAGGATACCATCTCTCACTGAGATCACATGGGTTTCTCTTGTCACTAGGAATAATCATTTCCATCATGATCACATCTATGGGCTTGCTGCCTCTTAGGTCTATTTGCTTTCTTGTATGCCTGCCCATGGGGATGGAATATAATTGAATGATTGCGGACTCTGACAGGAAATCAATGGCCACTTGTAGTGTACTGGAATGAATCCAGTGGTTGGTATGCTGTGCTATTATATACCCATCATGGCCAATTCACACATTACAACAGGGAATATGTATCATCAGCAGTTTCCTATCAGAATCTTATTATTGATGCTTCCCCTCACATCAGGACATGTTATAAATGGTGAATCCAGTCTGCTCACAGTGCCAGTAGGATAGGAGAAAAGCGTTAGCGCATACCCAACCTTTCAACAGACCGCATCAATCCGTAGTACCGTGTCTTTTATTTAAAGGGAGGTTATCATTGCGTATTTTTTTTTTTTTTTTTTTAAGTAAGCACACGTTGAAATAGCCTTTAGAAAAGCTATTCTAGTCTTACCTCTCTTTTTGAAATATATCGTTTTTGGCAAATATGTAAATGGAGTACAGGCGGGCGTTCCCCCTATGCTCCGAACACAGCAGCGTCATACTACTGACGCCGCCTCCTGGCCGATGCTTCATGTAGACTAGCTCTTCTAGTCATCCTCTTCAATGCCTACTGTCTTCAGCGACATCCAAATTCTGCGCATGCGCACGCCACTTCGGGTTTGGGCTAAGCATATAGCGCATGAAGATGAAAACTTATTTAAAGAGTGACATTTTCAATGTACACTAAATGATGAACTTTACTACAGATCTTCCGAGAGAGGACTTGTTGTCAGGTCTCAAAGCCAAAAGACATACAGTATCGTGCTAATGTTTTAGGCAGGTATGGAAAATAAGAATGCTTTCAAAAATAGAAGTGGACAAAAGAGAAATGTAAATCATATCAATATTTGGTGTGACCATGTGACCACCGTTTCGAGGAAGAGTCTTAGAGCTGATTATATGACCCCCCCCCCCCCCCCCACAGAGCCCTGCTCTCAAAATCGTCGGGTTTATCTGAAGCTACATGAATAGACAGTAGGATTTGAGCAACTCTACATCCACAGAGAATCTACATGAAAGAAGACAATCGCTCCTCAGTTCTGGACTCTAGCTGTCTCCATTTCCTCTGATTTTCTGTCCACTGCCTATTGTCCAATGAAATCCGTCTCTAGCAGCAGACACAGATGGATTGCAGGAAGTCGAGGGGGTCTCTGCTTGCCTATAGGTGATCCTACTTCTAGCAATAACTCTCGGCAGATTTTTACAGAAGGATGTCAGTGAGCATATTGAATGGAGGAGGCATGACTTCAAGGGTAAGAAGGGGTCAGCATGTGTGGTGTACATAGTGCACTAAATTCCTACAGCAGAATCTAAATACCAAGGGTGTCTTTAATCTAAAGACTCCACTTGGAGTAATAACCAACAACATAAGCTATGGAGATGGATTTAGAGGAGAATTACTTTGTGATATGGATTGGACATGTTGAGTTGTGTTAGTTTTGGATTCATACAGTATGTTGAAGTGTTACAAATGAGTCACATTGGGACACCAGTACAATGTTTATACCTACATGATGTTCTAGGATAAGCATCCTTACAAGAGAGAAAAATTAGGCTGAGGACAGCGGGAGAAATAGCTGAAGAGATGTCATGGACGGACGTGGACACGTCATGCTAATGTCAACACTTTGCCGTTTACTGTATATAGTTAGTTTTCCAGATCTTTTGTTATTATATCCTGCTGTGTTTATGCATATTTATGTCTCAGATTATTTGCAACACTTACGATGAGTTCATATCAAGTATACTTGGCATGTGACTCTGAAAAGTATACTGTAATATCCCAGTTGGTACCCATGGGCCAGATATATGCCAAAAGTATTTGGTTAAAGAGAATCTCTCACCACCTCCCCAGATTACATCCCTTTGCATCCTTTAATAGTTGCTGCTCCACTGATTCTGACACAGAATTTTTTTTCTCTAGCTCTGATTGTCCCTAAGCATACCAGCCTGATGAAGGAACCAAGTTGTCCCGAAAGCTCGCAATATGTCATCATTTTTTGTTAGGTATCAACTACTAAGGACTCTCAACCTTTACATTTCACGTCCCTAAGCAATCATTGCTGTTAGTTTTTAGCACCCAGTATGCTGCAAGTGGTTGGGATAGAGACACGGGCCGCCCAGAGAGCCTAATTAACATGTTGGGTGCTGACACTAACACCCCTTGCTCAGGAACCGTGGGGGCTGGAGAAAGATTCCAACTATGCCAAATCAGTGAAGGATGCAAAGAGTTGGAGGTCGTGATAGGTCATCTTTAAGTCTAAAAATACTGGTTTATAACTGTATCAGAAAGAACAGTCAAATGTGTTTTTACTACAATTGGATTTCTATAAAGAAAAAACAAATCGCAAAGGAAATGTATCACCAATACTGTTTCCAACGAAATCCAAAATTTACTCTCTTCCAATCTGTTTACTATATTTTTTTACATTTTTAAAACTGTTTTCTGTACATGTATATATGGGCTGCCATATAACGGTATTCAGAATTATAGCTGCCATATGTACTATAGACGCTAAAGTCTGGAGATGTTCATTGAGGTCTATGGAAGAGTTTTCTAGACCTAGTCTGTGACCTGCATAGAGGTCATTGTGCAGGGAGAGGGAGCAGATAAGCTGTGACTGTCACCAGATATGAATGATGGCCCATATGTTATCTGTATATAGATAATATCTGTCATTATAAGGTGTCCTGATAATGAGGTGACTGCTGAAGAGATCTGCTACAGAAGGGCAAGTGTTTAATGGCTGGAGAGAGAACTGGAGAAAAAAATAAAATAAAAAAATAAAATATTTTAAAAAAATCACCAAAGCAATATGTATAATTTTAAAAACTTGAATACCTTGATGAAAAATTAGGTCACTTTCTCATGACACACTTTCTTTAAGACTTATATGGATAGTACAATCTAGTGAATGGAGTTTTTACAAAACCCCATTAACATATAGTGGATTTTACACTGCAGAGGCCTACCCTGTTTGCAGTGCAGAGTTGCATATATTGCTCATGAATCGAATTGTCCCTTTTTATTAGGAAGTGATTTACTAATAAAGCTGTGTGTAACGATACGGTCAGCCTCCATTTATATACTGCTACTCTATGTGACAGGGGAAGCAAAGCACATGCAAAGTGAGATCTCCTGAGACTGTCGTGAAGTCTCGACTGGTTGGTGTATATACAGGGAGCATTGATGGCAGGAAATATTCGTCATGTGTAGTCGTATGGAATTGGAGGCGCAATTCGGTGTAGTACAGGTTATGTAGGATCCCTCTATATGGCAGTGAGCATTAGCCCTCACGCAGATTTTTTTGGCGAGGAAAAAATCTGCTTCAGGAATTAGAAAATGGTTTTTGGAGCGTTTTTTGAGGCTTTTTTTTTTTTTTAGGTTTTTTTTTTTTTTTTTCCCTCCAGCTCAGTGTATGTACCTTGAAAAAAGGTTTTTGACAATTCCTCGCCCAAATCCATGAAGTAAAAGGACCAATAAATCAGATATTGAATCTGATAATCAGGAAATGCGCTCTCCTCAAAGGTTGGAAAATACGGTTTTATTGGAATTAAAACTCGCACAACGCGTTTTGGGCGTCTGACCACGCCCTTCCTCAGGTGCAACAGTTTTTCCTCTGTTGTTTTGCATGCGATAAACCCAGGGGCTCCAGAACCAGCACTCAGCTTTCTAGTTATTCCGCCTCATCCCTCCTTAGTTTCACCTGTATCTAAGGTGAAACTAAGGAGGGATGAGGCGGAACAACTAGAAAGCTGAGTGCTGGTTCTGGAGCCCCTGGGTTTATCGCATGCAAAACAACAGAGGAAAAACTGTTGCACCTGAGGAAGGGCGTGGTCAGACGCCCAAAACGCGTTGTGCGAGTTTTAATTCCAATAAAACCGTATTTTCCAACCTTTGAGGAGAGCGCATTTCCTGATTATCAGATTCAATATCTGATTTATTGGTCCTTTTACTTCACTATTGTACGCCTGCAAGGTGGTAGGATTATTGCTGCTCTATTCAACCACTTGATCACCGCATGCACAGAGTTGTGACTTGGGTTCACAACTCCTCAAGGTGAGCGTCATTCCTTTGTTATAAACATCTCCTCTTTTTTTAAATTACTACACTACGGTTTGCTCGGTGTCTGTTGTTCTATTTTTGTCTTCGCCCAAATCCATGACGTGGACTTTCCGCCTCCCATTGACTGCGTTGGATATTGCATGAGGATTCCGCCTGAAGAAAGCTTTTTTCCGCTAGTGGAAAAATTCCACGAGTGGAAAAATAAAGCTAGCGAAACCTAAGGAACTCTATGGGGAGGTGTTTTGTCCACAAGGATTCTGACGCGGGTTCAACGTAAAAATCAGCACCCATAAACTCCATGTGAATGGACCCTAGTCATTACAATTGAGAGGGTACATATTCCCACAATTATTTCGAGGGTAGAATCACATGGATTTTCTATGTCCTTTCACTTTCTATGAATAGACTCTGGTGACTAATTCACATGCAGGAAATCCAGGGTTCAAATGAGCTATGTCTGACTCAATGAATAGAAAGGGACATCTTTATTGTCACTGACACTGGAGAATGTCACCTCATGATTCAGGCGCACACTGCAGATGCGGGAAGTGAATGACCGTCACTCGGAGACTCCAGGCCTCGCTTCATTAGGTTGTGTCAGAAATTAAGAGACTTATGTCATTGAGAGCGGCTGGTGACAAGTCACAGCTAACTGTAGAGTGATATCTTCCAGAGATTGCTAGTTTACTGCCACATTTCCAAACCCTATGACCACATATCTAAAGGATGAGAAAATAATCTTTTATACACCCCTCCTCCGTATTAAAATTGTAACAACGAGAAGGGAAAGTCTCAGAATTATGGAAATCGCCGGATTGAAAGACATGTTAATGATATGCAAATGATAAGACTGTAGAAGTGAAATATTCAGAAGAGCTCAATTTATTCAGTGTTTATTCATGCCTCGGCATGTTCTCATTGAGGTTATTAATGGTTGTCTGAGGAATGTTATATAGCAAGATGGCTGCGGGAAATGATGTCACAGATGTGCTCAATGGGAAATCAGTCTGGAGATGCTACAAACCATGGTCACATGTTTAGACCTCAGCTATTCATTCAAGTCATAAAAAAAAGTGTCTAAGGCCACAGCAAAAGAGCGTTGGAAAACTGCAGTGGCAACGCATTGCCGTCTTTCCCGCAGTGTTTTTTACAGAAAGTCTGCAGAGGTTTCCTCTGCGGACTTTCTGCTTCCATTATACTGTAAGCCAATGACTGGTAATGGAGGGGGTGTACATCTCACCCAGACTACGCAGGTGGGTGAGATGAGAAAACTCCAGAAGGAACGTTTGTTCTCAGCAGACAACTTTCGTCTGCTGAGCATCTTGGTAAATGCTCAGTATTGGGCTGGGTTTTTAGGAATGGCAGGTAGGTTGTTAGTGGGACCTGTCATTCCACCCCCCTCCAGTCCACACTTTGGGGATGTTCCGGCAGTGACTCAGCTGCAGAGAGTCTACTCATCAAGTAGGCTTAAGAAGTTGTTACAGCAGCAGACTTTGGGCAGAGCTTGGCTGGAGAACCAAAGAGAGAGGTCATATTTTTGGAGTTGTGTCTTGAATGATTCTACTGGCTTTTGGATGTCTGTTACTCTAGGTGAGGTAACCTATTCTATGTTTAGTTAGAGCCTAGCCAGGCAGGGATTTATTTTTGTATTGTTTCCTTTTGTTGTTGCACTACCTTTTTGAGTGAAAATAAAACTCTACCTTTGTCTTGGACTAAAGAAACTGGACTTGTGTGTCTATGCCACCCCACCTAGCAACCCCAGACCCGGACTATACTTATATGGAAACCGCCGGCATTTCCGTAGATATAATTGACATGTCGCGGTTTTCAAAACAGCGACAGTTTTTGGAAAGCGCAGCATGTCCACTGCACGTATCTTTCCGCAATGTGTGAATTCCATTCACTTTATAGTGACTGTAAAATGTGGCAGTTTTTTTAAAAAAATGTAGATTGTGAGCCCTACATAGAGCTCACAATGTACATTTTTCCCTATCAGTATGTCTTTGGAATATGGGATGGAAATCCATGCAAACACGGGGAGAACATACAAACTCCTTGCAGATGGTTTTTTGCCATTGGCAGGATTCGAACCAAGGACTCCAGCGCTGCAAGGCTGCAGTGCTAACCACTGAGCCACTGTGTGGCCCCAATGTGGCAGTTTTTGAGGTGCATCACTTTTTTTTTTCATTGCGTTCACTTTCTTCCCTTATTAGACTTATTGGGAAAAGCTGCAGTTTCTTAGTTAATCCTGTTTTGCATTACACTCAGTGGCGTAACTACCACCATAGCAGCGGTAGCAGCTGCCACAGGGCCCGGGACATTAGGGGCCCGGTAACAGCTGCTACTGCTGCTATCATTATGCTCGGAGGTCTTTTCGGACCCCCGAGTATAATGATCGGGGCCCCCTGTTGGTGGAATACTTTCCACCAACAGGGGGCCCCGAAGCTGCTGCAACGGAGACACAGGAGCTGCAGGTCTGGCTCCTGTCAGCGCTGCAGGACGCTCCCCCTCCCTTGCCCCTCCCTTTCTCTGCTGTCCTCTGCCCACCAATGAGAGGAGGAGGCGGGGCTTATCCCTGCCGAGCTCCTGCACAGAAGAGAAAAGGAAGAAGCTGCTCCAGGAAAATGAAACTGAAGATACACAGGTACGTACTGGGGTTACTTATTACTATCAGGCATTTGGGGGGATTACTTGTGTTTTAGTAACTCCATGTGCCTCATAGTAATAGCAGTTAACCCCATCATCTCCCTCACATTAACCCCTGTTTGCCTCACCATAAGAGTTACTGATATGTGAGACATATGGGGGTAATAGTAATGAAGATACTTTATTATTACCTCCATGTCTCTCACATATCAGTAACTCTTATGTGAGGTACACAAGGCTTAATGTGAGGGACATGATAGGGTTAACTGTTATTAATATGAGGCACATGGAGTTACTAAATTGTAATGCACAGGACCAGATTTTTTTTTATCCACAATTTGTCCTGGTATAGCGGTCAGCGGTGACAGTATTTAGTCCTGTAGGGGCCACTAAGGGACATAATACTGTGTGCAGGGGCCACTATGGGACATAATACTGTGTGCAGGGGCCACTATTGGGTATAATACTGTGTGCAGGGGCCACTAAGGGACATAATACTGTGTGCAGGGGACACTATGGGACATAATAGAGCGCGCAGGAATGCGTAGGAGGGACTCGGTCGAGATCTTCGGTGTCGGGGGGGCCCCATGTCAAAAGTTCGCCACGGGGCCCCGCCATTCCTAGTTACGCCACTGATTACACTGTATGGCTGTATAATGTTTTCTATAAAGATAATATTGAGTATTAATTTCCAAGACAGGCATAGTTAGAGATCATAGTTATAATAAGTGTTCATGTCCCCCAAAACAGGGTCTTGGAGACGTCCTCCCATCTTTCCTGTCTTTACTCAATTCCAGGCAACTTCTCCTGAACATCTCTGAACCACGCATGAAATCTGGGAGAGAGCAAAAGGTTCTGAGGAAATGGTTCCCCAGGGAAATGAAGGTTCATATTTGGTGTCTCTGTATTTCACAATACACTATGACAGAGCTCAGGAAAAAGTCACAGGTTCTTCTATTTATGTCCCTCGGAAAATCCACATGGATACTGGCCATTCTTAAAGGTATACCCTCATAATCAGGGGCGTAACTTGAGAGGGTGCAGTTGCATCAGGGCCCAGGAGACTTAGGGGGCCCATAAGCACTGGCATCAGTATTGGATCGTAGCTTCCATCTGGCCCATAAACCAAGGAGAGCCACAGATTACCTTAACCACACTAAGGGCCCCTTCACATGGTGTAAGCATGCGACTCATTACTCCGTGTGAATGCCCCCTTAACCTAACCCTCCATATAATTTGGTGCTGTGTATAACACACATTTCAGCCCTTTTTAGTAATCTTAGAGGAGTAATTGGTAAAAGTTTCTATCTACTATGGGTCTGAGTCCCAGTCAAATAATTTTTTTCTTTTTTTTTTTCTTTTTTTTTTTGTAAAATATTTTGCAAAAGTCATGTTATGACTGTGAATAGACCCTAAGGGCTCGCTCACATCTACGCCCGGTCTCCATTCTGCAGGTTTCCGTTTCCTGCACAAAACAGAGCAGGAGACAGAAAGCTGCAGGACTCTTTCATGCCCATTCATTTGAATGGGTTTGAAAAGTGTCCGACCGTGAGCGCCGGTGAGTGTTTTATGCTCTCCACTGCGAAACTGGGTTTTTTAAACCGGACACAGAGTCGGACATGCAGTATTCTGTGTCTGGTTTAAAAAAAACCAGTTTTGCGGCGGAGAACATAAAACGCTCACTGGCACACACGGCCGGACCCGGTCTGACAGCTTTCCATCTTCTGCATGCAGAAGACGGAAAGCTCAGAACGGATTTCGGGTGCTAGTGTGATCCCAGCATTACTCTTCCTTCTCTAGTGTAATGTTATTTGTAATTTCCATGTGACTTCTGTACAGTGTTATGTAATATTCTTGGCATTACCTTATCTTGCATCATTCTGGAATGTGGGGTGAGGAAATGAGAAATGCCACAATCCTAAATCCTCCTACATGGTTTCCCAGCACAAAAGTTTTGGGTCTACACAGCAATAACCGATTCTTTTAAGTACAAGTTGCGACAAGACTTTATTTTTAAGCTTTGATGTGATGAACAAAACCTCTCTAGGCAGAAGAAGATATAAAGGGAATGTGTCTCCAGGTTTGGGGCCCTGAGCATGTGTTGGTAGCTGCCGGAGAAGTACCTGGTGGACAGGACTGGGGTTATCCGGTTTGTACTCCAGCTGTATAAGGATGTGATCCTGGGTGAGGATCCCCCAAACCTGATGACACCTTCCCTATAAAGTGTGTGGTGCCCTCTGGGCTGGGGCTTTGCTAGACTTTCAAAACACCTGGGACACTTTGGGGCCAATGGTTCTTTAGCGGAGAAGGATGATGGACCATGCGGAGATGGGTTGGATTATATGTGACATCCATAGGTTTGTGTCCTACTTTAGCTGCAAATACAAATAGTTTGGTTTATAATATTCAAGTACTGACTAAATATTACCGTTGTGCAAAGGCTAAATAATACCTCTACACCAGCGTTTCCCAAACTTTGAGTCGTGGAGCACTGTTCAGGACAGAAATTCTGTTCTTGATAATCACAACATCCAGATTTTAACTTTTTAACCTAAGGGTGCATTCACACTGAGTAAACGCTAGCTTATTTTGTAGAGTAAAATTACACTTGTAAATTTTGCTATCCCATTGACTTCAATGACATTTTACAGGCGTATTTTTACAGGCGTATTTTTTACAGGCGTATTTTTTACAGGCGTATTTTTACACTTGTAAAAAAATATCATTGAAGTCAATGGGATAGCAAAATTTACAAGTGTAATTTTACTCTACAAAATAAGCTAGCGTTTACTCAGTGTGAATGCACCCTAATATTTGAACATTCCTGTTGGATGTTGAAGCCGTTGCTCCTATGGGAGGGTCTGTGTCAGTGGTATTAACTGCTTTTCTGAAGGATCCAGTTTTTAACCAGTGATTCATTGCTGAACACCCAAATTCAACTGTGAAGTGTTAATCCGCCGGCCACTTATATATTCTTGTTGTACGACTCAGCCATTCACCTTACACTAGGACTAGGACAGGACTTGTTTGACAAGGCTATTTAGACTGAGTTCACACATTATTTATGATTTGATTGTAGTTCTTTTTGCAGTCTATGCTTCTCAATATTGCAGGAAAAATGTGGTGTGAATAGATCCTCAGGGCCAAAGTAGTTAACCTTTCTTAGACACATGAGACTTCCTTTTCCAGTTTGTGCCTTTCCTTTGTAGATGCACTTTCTATATCTATGGAGTTCTGGAGAAAGTATGTGATTCTTTACTACCCAGCTACAAAGACTCATGAAGACTTATGCAGTATAAGGGTCACTATGGTGGTGTTGGAACACGGGGTTAAATTCCCTCTCCTAGTAGTTCACTTGTTTTCCTAGTACTTACGTGGTTTCCTTCTAGTCCCAAAACAGATGACTTGCCTTCCGCTGAAACTGTCATTCATGTATGAGCATGGATTCCCTTGCATGGGAAATTACATGGTATGTCCCACTGGGACGGGGAGGTAAGACTGAGAATCTACATAAAGCATTACATCACAAGAGTAAATGAAATAAAAATGCAAGTTGTGATTCAGCTTTATGGTTGTCTTTAAGGGCCAGTAATTTGGCAACTGAATAAATGTAGCTCTGTCAGTTATATGTAGTTACATTTATAGACGTTTGAAGGCAACGATAAGGCTGATGTTAACTTATGGTTACTACATACACATAGGTAATAGTGTGTCCCTCCGCCTCAAATTCCGGACCAAAAAACTCCATCTGAACTCAGCCTTAAAGGGGGTTGTCCCATAACAAGGATCCTATCTATACTGCTAGTTTATGTGGATATAAGACTTTTCCTAAATACATTGCTTTATCAAAACTGCTTTATTGGCCGCTATCTTAATTTATTCACTTCATTGTTGACACTGGCCCTTGGGATTATCTGCTCATTTGTCAAGTGAGGTAGCTGCCTACTCTGGGGGGGGAGGGGCTGATAAGGGGGAGGGGGAAGGTGAGAGCTTTGGGATTACTGTGCTGTCTATCTTCAGCTTTTCCACTTATCAGCCAGTTTAATTGAATTTGGCTGATAAGGGCTGAGATAAGGAGTCAGTTACCGCTGTATGTAATGCAAGCTGACTGAAATCCAGCTCTGCTACATCTGTTTCCACATCAGCATCATACTGTGGATCATAGCAGATAGCAGAGCAAGTGAAACCCTGCCCACCAATGTACGAGAAATCCAGGAAGTAAAGAGAGTACAGAGCCTTCAGGCTGCAGGACAAGAGTTATGGGAATACCCCTTTAAGGGTCCAGCGTAAATAAATTTCTTTAATCTGCTATATACCGTAGCTTTTTCTGTTTCCATTTACAAAGAAAATGTATACTTTGTAAGTGTTGAGTCCCCTACTGACCTCCTCTTACTGGTTAAATTATAATGTAGCCCTACTGGGTATAATGTAGTGTTACTGTGAAAACCCTCTCAAACTTACAATGTAGCCTTAGCATATAATACTGGTGATAATAATCTCTTCTCGGCCTTTTGGCTAAGATCAAGTGTAGTATAATACTGGTGATAATACTGTTACAATATAGACTTACCGTAAACCCGCTGCAGGTAATACGGTTTACTGTCAGGAGATGATTATAAGAGCAAAATAAGAACACAGTCTTGTCATCGCCTCACCCCAGGAACATTATTAAAAGCATGCCAGTAAGGGAATAAACACCAATAAAGTGCAATTGTTCTACAGTCAGAACAACAGGAGCTATATAGGAGATTACAGAGACATGGTATTATGGAAGAAACCACAGTGATGGGTAATACCTAGGTTATATATAATTTATGTGCAAAATTTTAAAAAAAGGTTCCTATGAGGACTGATACGTGGTGTACTGCTTTTCCAATAAAAGGAGACATTTTCCATCTATACAAGTTGCTGGCAGACCGGATTGTTTTTTTCTATTGGGAACCCGCTATGCTGGACAGGGGTTTCTGCTGTGCAATTAATAGGATGATGCCCAGATTTGCTGGTGTGTGTGTGTGTGTGTGTGTGTGTGTGTGTGTGTGTGTGTGTATAGGCTGCCGTTCCAATAATGGAACTCTAGGCATAAATGGGTTAATGTTACACAATATTTCTTTGGTTTTTAACAGCATTTAAAATGGCACGCTGAGCGGAGTATCATCGCGTGGACATGAATGTTCCCCAACTGATTGAACAAGTGAGTCCACGTCAAGTTTTTTTTTTTTTTTCTATAAAATTTCCCCATAATTTAACAATGTGTAAACAACTTTTTATTAAGACTTTGTCATAGGGAATCCTCTCTACCATACTTAACTGCATAAACATTCCCGTCTTGAGTCATTGCTTTTTTTTTAATTAATTTTTAAAATCTATTTGTGTTCTTTTTCTTCTTCTGTAATGCAGGTTCATTCACACCCATTTCTCTGGAACAAAACTGTTGCTTCATATGTGGACAAGCATGCCAGGCTGGATGTATGTCAAGGACTGTATCCGGATTGGGATGACTTGGTTGCAGAGGAGAAGGATCACACTGGTGAGTTAAAATTTTCCATACATGTTTGCAAAAGTTTTTTTTTTGTTTAATCAGACTTAATTTTTGAAATTGTAAACAATATTGAATAACTTTATATTGCTTTAACAGCGAACGATATCTAAAGCCGGTAGAAGAGTATATGGGACCGGTTCATGAAGGAGATCTGTAAGGCTAAGAAAAGTGGGTCCTCTCCATCTAAACATAAGATCACCAACTACAAGACGCTTCTGTTCCTTCTGCCCAGCAGGGGACAGCAACCATAAGTATTTATAATTTAAATTATACCCAATGTTTTTATTATTATTATTATTTGTATTGTTTTTAGTTATATTTTGTTGTTTTTTCAAACAGAACCTCTGTGACTTATTGGAACCAGAGTCTGTTGCTCCACAAGAGAAACAGGAGCAGTAGGAGTGTGATCCCACTCCATCTACATCTCCGACTGTCCTTCATGAACTGCAGGAGGAGTCTGATGAACCTGTGTCTCCATCTAATGTGTACCGTATATACTCGAGTATAAGCCGACCTGAATATAAGCCGACCCCCCTAAGTTTACCACAAAAAACTGGGAAAACTTATTGACTCGAGTATAAGCCTAGGGGGGAAATGCAGCAGCTACTGGTAATTTTTCAAAAATTAAAATGGTCGGAGATTTTGGGTGCCGTAGTTGCTGGGTGCTAGGGAAGTGGAGGGGGTGTTTCGGTTGTGTCTGCCCCTTCCCTGAGCTTGAGGACTGGGTTTTTTTTTCCCCCACTTGGAATTCAGCCTGGCTGAATATAGGGTATCTGCAGTGCTCCTATTAACCCCTTCCCGACAGAACAGGAGCACTGCAGATCCCCTATATTCAGTAGACCGGGCACTTTCAGACACACGGATACCTAATGTGTTTGTGTTTCACAGTCATTTTCTACTTTTATATGTATTCTAGGGAAAGGAGGGATTTAGAACTTTATTTTATTTTTAGCTTCTTTTTTTTTTTTCACTATATTATGGGAGATTCTTTACACCAGATATCTGCTGGCTGGTGCAAGTTCATATTGGCATAAAATAATGTTTTATAAACTGTAAAAATTGCTCCCAAATTTATATCAGTATTAATTCACATTATATTTGTCCTAAGTTCCTGCAGTGCAGTCTCGTACTGCATCATACTGTATTGTGTGTATGGTGATAAAGGGCACTGACAATTTTTGTCAATGGAAATTCCAGTTGGTTGGGGCAGTCTGCTCCTGTCAGTCTTGTGTGTCCTCTTCCTGAGCCTTTCTCACATTACACCCTCTTACAAGGCTTACCGCTTTCTTATGTATGACTGCTTGTCTTTTCCATACGTTTGCTTTCTGGGCTAATTTTACCAGCTCACAACTGAAAAGGATTTCACTTCTATATTTAACAAGAGGTTTCACACGGCAATAAATTACCCTGAACTGTAAGTGTTATGATTACATAGAGAAACACTGTGTAGTAATACATGTAGCATTGTACATGTAGCATGTACAGGCCATATGAGCGACAAACATGATCTCAAGTGAGCTGTGAATTAAAAGCGCCCCCCGTAGGGGGATGGATAGGATAGGTCATGAAAAGTATTTAGGCTAAGGCCCCACGTAACATCCCGCAGCAAAAAAGTTCTGTGGGTAAAACCGGGTCAGCAACATATCACAGTCTTTCCCACAGCGCTTATTCACAGAAAGTCTGCAAAGTTTTCTTCTGCATACTATCTGCTTCAATTCTACCTATACAGAAACTGCCAGTGAGTCACAAAAAAAGCAAAAGGATGCCGTAAAAATGAAGCCCGTAAGAAAGTCCGTAAGAAAGTTTTTCTTTGTTTCCACCTCATTCCAAATTTCTGTCCAACTTTCCAGTTAATTGTACTGAATAGTAAATGATACCATTATGAAGTACAAATTACATACCTCGCAAATTTTGAAAAACGGAAAGAGGGACAAAATGTGCACCTCTGCAAATTTAGCCCTATCCATTTTTTACGTTGGCTCCGCCCATTCTAATTCATTTTTCATGTGCCCCCGCACAGTATAATCCTCCTACAGTCACCTGTACATTATATGTCCCCACATTATAATGTCCCCATCCAACTGCCCTGAGTTCCTCTCCTGGTGCCCCAGTGAAACTGGAGTAGCTGGACAGGGAACATTAAACAGTGGGGGTAGTTGGAGGGGGGCCATAAATTAATGGCAGCTAGAACGGGACAAGAAACTGGGGGCAACTAGAGGCAAACAGATCCCCCTCCAGCTACTTCCATGGTTTAATGTCCTCCTCCATTGACCCCCATTGTTTAATGTACCCCTCCAGTTTGTCCCCATTTTAATGTCCCTCTTAACCCCCCAGTTTAATTTCCACCTTCATCTGTCCCCAGTTTAATATCCCCCTTCATCTGCCCCCAGTGTAATGTCCTCCCCCCATGTCTGCCCCCAGTTTAATGTCTCCCCTTTGTCTGCTCTCATTTTGATGTCCCCTCCTTTCTCTGCCCCCAGTTTCATGTCCCCCCTCCATCTCTGCCCCCAGTATAATAACCTCCCTCCATCTATGCCCCCAGTATAATGTTCCCCTTCCATCTCTGCCCCCATTATAATGTTTCCCCTCCATCTCTGCCCCTAGTATAACGTTCCCCTTCCATCTCTGCCCCGGGTTACTGTTCATAACATAAAAACACTGATACTCACCTTTCCTCGACCCCCTGCCATTCTTTCTGCAATCTCAGCTTCAGTGCTGAGCTCCGACTCCGGGCACGATGTGATGACGTCACTCACATCGCGCCCAGAGCGGAGCTCAGCGCTGAAACAGGAGATATATGCCTGCATCCTTCAATACTGTATTCAACTCATCTGCGTCCTCCAGACGCAGATGAGTTGAAACCGGGACATACATCCCGCCGACCGGGACTGTGGGACATGACCCTGAATTCGGGAATATCCGGCAGAATCCGAGACAGTTGGGACATATGAAAATTGTCCTGCAAAAACTAAGTCCTCATATGGCTCATAACAGTCATCTCACATCATGTGATTAAGGCCTGTGTCCTGCTGCAGTGAGGGGAATGCACAAGTCTATCACAGGCTGTTCAGGAGGTCACTACATGGAGGGCAAGGGTAAAATGATCATAAAGATTGCTAATCTACCAGAAAAACATAGTTACCAGAAAATTTCTGTAGGTATACTGAGGCAGATGAGCCTCAGTGGGGGAGAAGGAAGGGTTTGCAGAACAATCGGTTTACCCATAGTATTGTGTTCTTTTTGCCAGGGCTGTTTACACAGCAGACACACACACACTTTGATGCATTGTTCACACACTGCAGTACATGTCTCCATCGTTATATAATTTACCCGCCATTAACTTGTCCTTATAGCCTTACAATATACTCCATATTGACAGAAGCCATAAGCTCTCAGGTGACCGCGCTATCACCTGCAGAGTAAATATTTGACCCCAATCTAATAGACTGTTGTTGGCAGATAGTGAGAGTAGAACAAATATCCCGGTGGTGCTATTAGCGGTGTCCAGCCTGTCTCTCTATGTGTACATTGGCTGCAGGCCGCCTTCTTTATCAGTCCGCTGTTGCACAAATGGGTTGAAATTAGAGGACTGGTGATAAGTGAGTAGAAGATAATATTGCCAAAATCACAAGGCAGGTAACTCCAGTAACAAGACGTAATGGAGCATGTTACGTCAGAAGGGCTGTCTACAAAGAGAAAGCAAGGTTTAACTGTAAAGGGAGTCTACCACCTCGCCCAAGTACCGTCCACTGCCTCCACCATGTTACATTGATAAATAATTCTCCTCTGTTACGTATGCCACTGTCGTAGATTTGGAGGAAAACAATTTTGAAGTCTTCTACAAATAAGGCAGTTGGTGCACTGGGGGCGGGCCTTCCTGCTCAGACTATTACTGTCTCCTGCCAGTTGGTGCACTGGGGGCGGTCCTTCCTGCTCAGACCTTTACTGTCTCCTGCCATTGGTGCACTTGGGGGGGAAGGCCTTCCTGCTCAGACCTTTACTGTCTCCTGCTAGTTGGTGCACTAGGGGCAGTCCTTCCTGCTCAGACCTTTACTGTCTCCTGCCATTGGTGCACTTGGGGGGGGGAAGGCCTTCCTGCTCAGACCTTTACTGTCTCCTGCTAGTTGGTGCACTAGGGGCAGTCCTTCCTGCTCAGACCTTTACTGTCTCCTGCTAGTTGGTGCACTAGGGGCGGGCCTTCCTGCTCAGACTATTACTGTCTCCTGCTAGTTGGTGCACTGGGGGAAGGCCTTCCTGCTCAGACCTTTACTGTCTCCTGCCAGTTGGTGCACTGGGGGCGGTCCTTCCTGCTCAGACCTTTACTGTCTCCTGCCATTGGTGCACTTGGGGGGGAAGGCCTTCCTGCTCAGACCTTTACTGTCTCCTGCTAGTTGGTGCACTAGGGGCAGTCCTTCCTGCTCAGACCTTTACTGTCTCCTGCTAGTTGGTGCACTGGGGGTGAGCCTTCCTGCTTAGATCTTTTCTGTCTCCTGACAGTTGTTGCATTGCGGGCAGACATGCCTGCTTACACCTTTTCCCGTCTCCTGCCAGTCTTATTACTGTGCTGTGACAAGTTATTCAGCTGTGTGTCCATCATATGACCATGGACTTGAAGTAAACCAAATGAATGACAGCAAGCAGAGATCTAGAAAACCACAAGGGATTGATAGAAAAAGTATATTGTAAAATTGTACAACTTATCATACAAAAATAATGTTTCTCAATATTGGTCTGAAACTGGACAATCCCTTTAAGTAGTTCAGATGTAAAACACTGAAAGATAGGGCAATGACAATACGTACAGAATCCATAGGGGTTATGGTCATGTTCTATTTTGGTAGTGGGCTCTGTGTGACTGTGTGTAACAATAACAGCCATGGATAAGCATTGTCACAGTAAAACAACTGGGTGCAATATCCAATTCATACAGGAATCACACGGCACATTGCACACAGGGCATTCTATGTAGGGTGGCTTATGCATCCACCTTTTACAAAAGAATGGGACAGTAATTTTCCAAGAATCCCAAGGTCAAAGGACATACATGATTTCAGTCAGCACATTTTTCTCTCTAATCGTTTCATCCATGGTTGACTTTACGCACGAGATCCATGTTTATGCAGTATGATGTATCGGCCATACCGTGCTTTATATATAGACTTTTTGTCATCGGACCTTTTGAGTGTTGCTATCCTTTACTGCGGCAGTCCTTTGTGACCCATATACAGTATCCCGATGCTTGCTTTAGCCAAACATTGTCTCTAAAATTCCATTGACTTATTTCTTCATAGAACTTTCTAGTCCTGTTGATATTTTGGTACAGCTTGTCCTTCCTTCATGTCTGGCTATCATATCCATAAGACTGGTAAAGTCCACCACGTTACACAAGGCTTGTGCAGGATTAAGACAAACCATGGCTGACATTATCTAGATGGGTCTCTCTAAGGATGAACTGCTTTGGCGATCAGGGTCATATTGAACTACTAACATAGTGAGCCCATGCTATGACACCGAACAGTTAAGTTTGTTTGTTTTAGTTTTTTTGGGGCAGAACCAGTAAAAAACAAAACAAAAAAACAGATCTGTTGATTCATTTACATCAGTTTTCATGCTGTTTTTGTAAAAAAAAATAAAATACAAAAAAAATACAAACCTGCCTTTTATTTGCTGGATGGACTAGCTGAGATATCAGTTTTTTGCTCGTTGTTTAAAAAAAATATAAAAATTTGGTGATAAAACAGGCTCATGGGACAGTCACATGACACATACGTTGTGGTCTAGGGCTGAAAAGTTGACCGGTTGCCAAATATCCAGTAGACTTGGATTTTAAGAAACAGTCTAGTTGTGGTCAGTTTATGACACATGTTGGAGCGATGCCACACTGATCGTCATTAGATACAATGAGACATTGCAGCCTGTGTTATGAGACCAAAGTTGACCCAGCCTTCGCAATCTTTCCAAGACCCTTATCTGATTCCTCACCTCTTGGTGACCAATAATACAGGTACTCTGGACAGTGAAGTCATGTATAGAGCAAAGAGATGGTGTGATGAAAGAAGCCCACTTGTGTATGTATCATTACTGGATTAGGGCGGGTTCACACATACACGGAAACCCGAAAGCGGAGATCGGGCGCAGGTGTGAATCCACCCTTATATTGTTTATGTATATATCATTAGTGAATATTGTGTGTATGTATAATACATTGGCATGTGTCTATACAAGTAATGTTGGGGGAGGGGGGTTCAAAGGTGGTCACAAGACCTGATTTATTGTTAGGGCAGGTTTATTGCTTTTCAATCTATTGGGCAGTTAGCATAAAAGAGAGGTAGTGACTAGACAGCAACCTCAGTCATCTGCAGGGTATCCATATTTCCAAAATGCAGATGAAACAGTCATTTCCCAGCTTTCCAAAACTTTGAAATAGGAAGGAGGAGTAAGTCTGTATCTCGCACTGGGCCTGTGATTGTTCTACCATCTCAGCAGCTCGCTGGGACGCCATATAATGAGCGTGTTGTTAGTGTCGATGATCCGCCTGCTCCGATGTTTTGGCTGCTCAATCCCCCTGAGCTCCGCTTGAGGAGAAGTCTGTGACTTCTGGCTACCTTCATAGCTCTTGTTGTTTTAGAATTTTGCAACAAATAAGATTTTCTTTTTTCCAGCATGTTTAAAATTCAGAAACTGCCTATTTGGATTAAAGGGGCTGCCTGGAGCAGATCAGATAATATGCAAATATTCTCAGGGTATCTGTATGTTTACATACAGAAATAACAGGGTAGCTTCATCAGCAATCTCCAATTTTAATAAGTATACTCTCCAAGTTTAATATAGTATATGAACATAAATTCATAATGGTCGTGAAGTCATGTCAATTACCGGGATAAAAAGTAGCCTATGTGTTAATCAAGGTTACGAACTATGTGCCATATTTCATCCAAATCCGTTCAGCTGTTTTTGCGTGATTGAGTAACAAACACACAAATATCCAAACCTTCACATTTATAATAATAGGATTTATAATATTAATAGGATAGGATAAAAGATAGGGATAAAGAAAGACCCAAACTTCTGCAATTGGTTAAACTACTGCAGCGTGGTATCTTATCAAAGAAAACAACAAAAATTAAGTGAAAGTGATTGGAAAAAGAATATTTTCCAGTGACTTTTCATTGTTTTTTGCTGTCTTCTTTGATAAGCTATCATTCTGCAGCAATCTTACCAATTACTGTAGTCCGGGTTAGCGCTTCCATATCTGTACGTATATATTCTACCTAGGAGTAATGAGACAATACGATTTCTTTTCATGCCATCTTATTGTTTTCAGTGTAGCATTGCGTCTGCATCTGTGAACATATAAATTCACCCAAATGGAGGATACAGTACATCACCTTGGATTCACTGTGATGTGAATGCTCCGTAAGCACTTTCAAGGTTGCACACTGTAGATCTTAAGATGCTTTATGGCCCCAGGAGAAATTCATGCATCTCTGGTTCTGACAATATAGTATTCACATCATCGGGTATACTGTATTCAGTCATCGTGCTTAGTTCTCCTATATAGATTTATTACTGGCATTAAGATTAAACTCTTTCATCTGTTATATATGCCTAGGAAAGTATTAAATGTTATGTTTATTTCTAGGTATAAGGAGCTGAAGTAGGTAGGATTAAAGGTGTTGTCCTATCTGGAGAACCCTTCCGTAGAATAATGCTGCCCGGGGATGTTCAGTGCCAGGTTAGCTTCTCTAACCCCTGACCACTAGCTGTTATAACCAGTGGGCACTCACAATGCTCTCATAATTCAGTTTCACATGTGGGGCTGTAGCGTCAGAGTCAATTTTGGGTAGACTTGGAAAAGTTTGGATTCCAAATATAATGAATATTTTTTTATTATTAATTTAGACAATTATGAATATAATTATTAAATTCATGTATAATTTATTACATATTTGCATTCTGAGTGACCGTGGTGGTCAACCATTTATGAATGAATCAGTCGGTGGTTTGGCCTATCGACAAAGCCATGATTACATGGAACCCAATAGAAAGCATCGGCAGTCCTAAAATATTAAAATGTTTAGAGTTCATAACTCACTGCATATGGGGAGGGGTCCTGAGCCGTGAATGGAAATATGGACAAATGTAAGAATCAGAGTACATATAGCAATGGCTAAATTCTGACTGGGTGAGATCACCTCCCAAACAGCAGGTCTTCTTGGATGTTCTAGATATACAGTGGGTAGTACTTTCCAAAAGCGATCTAAGGAAGGAAATCTTGTGAATTGGTGTACCGGGTATGGTTGCCCAAGCCTCACTGTGTGTCCTAAATGACTCAAATGCTGCTACTGTCTTTGTGAAAACCATATAACCAGAAACCATATAACCCCTTGAGAGGTCTTTTGGAGTCCATTGCTTGATGGATCTGAGCTGTTTAGTGGCTTAAAAGGGACCTATGAAATATTGGGTTTAATATTATGGCCGATTGATGTATATCAGATGCCCATAGACGGGTGTCATCTGAGTGCATCCTGCTGTAAAATGCTCCTCAGCCTACACACTCAATCTGAGATCAATTTGTGCGCCATGAATGGAGACGTCTTTGAACCCTCTTTCACAGTCTACTTAGGCAGAATGTAACAGATTGAAGTAACATATCCTGAGAGTGAATGAGGTGCTGACTACCATTCAGAACAATGGAGTCCTGAGCATAATCCTTATTACTAAAGTTTGTGTGTTTGGATGTTTGTTCCGCTATCACGCCGTAACACCCGAATGAATTTCAATCAAATTTCGCACATACCTAGAATGCCACCCGGAAAAGAACATAGGTGCCTCACAATCCCCGTATATTACCAGGTTTGCCGACCACGAGCACCGAATTCACAGTCCGTGTAGGCTGCAGGGCCTGAGCTGACGTCACCACGTCAGACGTGGGGCTCTGATTGGACCAGGTCACTGTGGGGGCTGAGCTATAGAACTATAATCCAGCTGCACACTGACATGAAGAACATGGCGTGCTGCATGCCGAGAGCTGCACATGCCGGCATCGCTGGAGCCAGGTGTGCGGCGTAGACTGGTGAGTCTGCCGGGGGTACGGAAGGGTTAGACGTAACAGTGACTTAACTCCTGCAACTACCTGTGCCGCACGCTGTGCATGACTGCCGCAGCTGCGCAGCGCAGTCTGACAACTGTGGAAGGGGCCTCAGGGTTGGAGGGAGTGAGCGAGCGAGCAAGTGAGGGAATGGAGGAGCGGGTAGGGAAAAAAGTTGGGTGGCTAGGGGTGAGGGGAGGGGAAGTGGGTCGGAGGGGCGTAAGGTAGGGGTCCCAAGACAGAGGCGGGGGGTCCGGGGCGGCACTGCAGGGAGTGAGGGAGCCGCAGACAAAGTCGTGAGTATAGCTAGTACAAAATATGTGAGACTCGGGCAGTACAATGTGATCTGGCTCTGCCTGGCTGAGTACAGTGTACACCGGGACCTTTGGATCACCTTTTTGCGTATACTTTCTGAACTGAACATGTTCTCCACAATATAAGAATGTGATAATGTGTAGGTGGGGTACAACATATATTTATTCTTTACATACTGTACCTGCTTAGGCCGCACCCTGAACACACATACTTGGCGCCAAGTGCTGGCACAAATCCTCTAGGAGTCCAATAATACATTTAACTCTCTGTTATTACTACTTACATTCAACCCTGGATTAAGGTTTTATTCTATTTTGCTTTTTTTATTTTTAACAAATTTATTAAGTATCATTGGTGTCCTCTTGTGCAGTCTATGGGTAGTCACATAGGTTTGTGTCCATTGCATTTTGTTTGCTACATGAAGCAGAGATGAATTTATCATACAGAACTTTTAGGCTGCCTGCATGAGGAAAGCAAGACTGGCTTTAGATGAATTTCTGTGTAAAATTGCAGATGATATACTATGATATCAAGATGTATTTTTCAGAGAACCAAATTTGTCTACTGTTACAGTTCTATCCTGTAGGGTACTCACCAGATCGCATAATCCGTGATCGGTGGTGGCTGGAGTTGTCCAGGAAATACACTTTTTCCTCAAGTCAGGGGAAGGTGAAATATAATAAATAAAACCTACTTACCTGTCCTTGGTGCTCTGGGGTCCCATGATGCTCTCCAGTCCACAGTGCCCTGGTACTTGTTCTGGAGAAAGTCCTTGCTATACATGACTGCTGAGGCTAATCAGCGGCCTAAGAAAAGGACTTAAAGAGGACCTTTCACCATATCTGGGCACAGGCAGTGTTATATACTGCCAGAAAGCTGACAGTGCGCTGAATTCAGCGCACTGTCGGATTTCCCGATCCGTGCCCGGTGTAAAGCGCTATCGGTCCCGGTACCGTAGCGCTTTACAGTCAGAAGGGCGTTTCTGACCATTAGCCAGGAACGTCCTTCTGCCTCGCGGCGCCTATCGCGCTGTGCTGTGGAGCGGGGAGGAACGCCCCCTTCCTCTCCTGATAATGCTAGTCTACGGACAAGCTGTGTGAGCAGAGGGAGGGGGCGTTCCTCCCCGCTCCACAGCACAGCGCGATTGGCGCCGCGAGGCAGAAGGACGTTCCTGGCTAATGGTCAGAAACGCCCTTCTGACCATAGAAGAGCTACGGTACCGGGCCGTAAGCTCTTCACACCGGGCACAGATCGGGAAAGCCGACAGTGCGCTGAATTCAGCGCACTGTCAGCTTTCTGGCAGTATATAGAACTGCCTGTGCCCAAAAGTGGTGAAAGGTCCTCTTTAAGACATCACAGGTGACGTATACAATGCCCCATTTCCTTTCCTTAGGTCACGTGTGGCAAAGACAGCCCTGGGATGCTGTGGGACCAGACAGTGGCCTGAGCGAACACTATTTGAAACAGCCGTTTCGAATAGCACGCTCCCATAGAAATGAATGGAAGCAGACAGCACGCAGACTTTGCCGGCGGCCAGCCGCTTAACCCCCCGCGTGCCGGCTATGTCCATTCATTTCTATGGGAGCGTGCTATTCGAAACGGCTGTTTCGAATAGTGTTCGCTCATTTCTTGTAGCCATAGTTGGAACTGGAGATCAGAGATGTCAGGACATAGACAGGTATAACCCTAGGACCACTTCCACACTATACCACAAGGACAAGTCGTCTAAACTGAAGACCTAGTGGTTAGATGGTGAAAAGATCTATAAATACATCTCACTTGAAAATTCTATTTAAAATGATTCCTGACATTTTCTGTTGAATAAAGCCACAACATTCTAAAAAAAAAAAAAAGCAATTGAATTCTCCATTCAGAAACCAGACGTCAATATGACAACACAATATAGCCCACGATTAAAAAAAATTCTAAACAAAAAACTGATAAACTGCATTCTGTTTTGTGCAGGGCTTGTGGGGATGAGGCATGACCAGTGGCCTAAGTACCACCGTAGTGGGTGCCATAACCTTAGGGGGCACGGTGGGCCACTGTTGTGTTTCTTTTTTTTGTTTTTTTTTTTTAATAGGCCATTACCTGCTGGTAATGGGCCTTATTTACTTACCGATCTCAGTTGCTCCTCACGGCCGTCTCTGCTTCCCCGTCTGCCCTCCAGGGGCCCCATGCATCCCATATCACGTTGCTGGGAACCTCTGGAAGAAAGAATAGGAAGTGGAGGCAGCCGCAAGAGTATTTGTTGGGCCCCAGAGCAAACACACAATTTTTGCAATGACCACTGCAGGGGCCACTATGGGACATAATACTGTATATAGGAGCCACTGTGGAATATAATACTGTGTAGAGGGGCCACTATGTGACATTACACTGTGTGGATGGGCTGCTATGGGACATTATACTGGGAGGAGGGAATACTATACTATCTGGAGGCTTGTGTGTGCAAATGGGGTATTATATTATGTGGAGGCCAAGAAATTATTTCATCTGCCCGGCACTTCTCAGATCAGGCTATGCCATTTTCCTCAATTTGGTCTTTGAGTCTCATCTGTCAGCATATCACATAGCTCAGGAACCTGGTAAAATTAGTAAAATAGTGTTTTAGCTCTGTCCTTCGTGGGGCATTACCTGAGCAGGTAGTAGTATGAGGCTAACCTGGGGTGCAGTCTAAGGGAGTCCTTGGTTTCACCCTTCAAGCCCTTGATGAAATTACGCCCTTAGCTTCCTGAGTAATTTGTAGGTCACAGGTTCCTAGGATAGTCTGTGACTGGTGGTAGGTGCACTACATAAACAATCAAACAAAGTAAATGCTGGTGTTTATAGAAAGGCTGGAGCCAAATTTCAAGAGACAATAATAGCATATGGCAGACAAACTAAGAACACTGCTCTGGGTCGGAATTCAGGAATGTGGACTGACCATTGGTACAGTCTGTGCAGCTGTAAACGGGCCCAATAGGTCAGGGGGCCCTATATCCTTACCAGCAGCTTTCTATGGTCTATTAGATTGCGGGTAAATGCCTAAACTGGATTGTTAGAGAGAAGTAAGGGAGTGCACTATGCTGAAATACTGTAAAACAAGGGGTCTATAACTGTTGTTGCAAAGGGGGCCCTCAGTTATTTGTGTCCGGCCCTTTTGTGATCGGAAGTCAGTGATCATATATAGTACTAGCTATAACCCACGACTTCGTCGGCGGCTGATGCCTGCGCAAACCACCTGCAGCGTGGGCTGTTGGCTCCAACGCCCCTCTAGTTGTGGCCAGAGCGGGCCTGCCCCCAGTATCTTGTCCCCTCCCCCATCTCGGCCCCCAGTATTTTGTCCCCCCCATCTCGGCCCCCAGTATTTTGTCCCCCCCATCTCTGCCCCAGTATGTTGTCCCCCCCTATCTCTGCCCCCATTATCTCCCCCCCTTCTCTGCCCCCAGCTTCATGTCCCCCCATCTCTGCTCCCAATTTCTTCCCCCCCATCTCTGCTCCCAATTTCTTCCCCCCCATCTCTGCTCCCAATTTCTTTCCCCCCATCTCTGCCCCCAGATTCATGTCCCCCATCTCTGCCCCCAGATTCATGTCCCCCATCTCTGCCCCAGATTCATGTCCCCCCCATCTCTGCCCCCAGTATCTTGTCCCCCCATCTCTGCCCCCAGTATCTTGTCTCCCTCCATCTCTGCCCCCAGCGTCATGTCCCCCCTTCTCTGCCCCCAGTTCATTTCATGTGCCCCCACCCCCTACATCGTCCCCCGTGTAGTAGCACTCACCTTTGTCTCTCTCCTCTGCTCCCTCTGCTGGCTGCCTGCACACACTTCTCGTGCTGCTCCCTGTGGCGTTTATGTAGCATAGCAGGCCCGGCGTCATAGCAACCTGACGACGGAGCTCGCTGTGCTTCATACAGGACACAGGCAGCAGCACGGGAAGTGTGTGGAGCGGAGGAGAGAGACAAAGGTGAGTGCTACTACACAGGGGACGATGTAGGGGGGGGGGAACCAAAGCTGGGGACCTGGGGAAACCGACCTGGGGACAACTCCTCCCCCCTGGGATCCCCCCCCCGGAACACCCCCTCCCCCCGCTGCACTGATCTGTATGTGTAGTGTCGGGTGCAGCAGCCTCCTCTGCGATGTGTGTAGGCAGCGTGGTATAGCTGGGGCTCCGGGACCCTGTGGGCGGCCGCCATCTTCCTCACTGTGTCCCTGGTGAATCGCCACACCCACATTGAGTCCCCAACCTATGGTGCCGCAGTCCTCGCTCTATAGCCCGCCCACAGCCTGCCATGCACCAATAGGAGGAGCGTGGACAGACCAGCGCTGGCAGAATGCCAGCTTCTACAGCCGAGCCCGGAGTTGAGTGACCCACATTTAAAGTAGCCTATTGTACTTTCGTGGGAAATATGTAGGTGTGAAATCCATTCAGCCGTTTGGCTGTGATTGAGGAACAAACATCCAAACATCCAAACACACAAACCCACAAACTCACAAACATTCACCTTTATAATATTAATAGGATAATAAGTAGACTACATCTTAGAAAAAAGCCTTCAGGTACAATGCAAAACAATAAATTATAGGTAAAAACTAGTAACGGCCATAAAAATTTGTGAGAATACAACATTGAAGGTCGAAGTAACATGGCAATGTATGGGACCTTATGGGAGCTCTGACGTTTGCACAGCGCAGAAGAATAAGGACTGATGTGATGATGTGTCTTGACTAGCTCCATGAATGAACACTATCCATAGTATATGAGGCCTGACTGACTAGTGCACACAAACAAAGGGCCAGGTAAGCTGACACTAGATATGGATAGCGTCTAGGGGAAGTCTTTAATTAGAAGTCTGGGTGGCAATGTGCGCCGCATCACGTCTGCTCGGCTGGAGAAAGCTGCTCTATTTCCTAGGCACTTCACATGAAGGGTTGTGCTTTCACACTAAGCTCTCATTAAATTTCACTGCTTTTTACGAAGCTTTGTAAGCCCTAGTGGAGACATTTCTGAGATATAGCATTAGGCTCTAAAGTACTACTTGAGTCCAATTTATTAAGGAAATCCATCACTCGCTCATCTTGTATAAAGTCATACATACAATCCACAAAAACAAAAAAGGGGCACCAAGCGGCACATAGATTCGTTCGTGAATCTGATTTGAAAAAATTGCGCTCCCACCATGAAAGTTGAGTTAACGGCTTCAACAGAAAAACTTGAACACAACGCGTTTCGGGCATTATAAATCGTCCTTCCTCAGGTGTGATAGTTTTCCACCACTGGGTCAGATGCGTCATCTGGGTCACGCATCTGACCCAGCAGTGGAAAACTATTACACCTGAGGAAGGGCGATTTATAATGCCTGAAATGCATTGTGTTCAAGTTTTTCTGTTAATAAAGCCCTTAACTCAACTTTCATGCTGGGAGCACAGTTCCTTCAAACCAGACTCGCAAACGAAACTGTGTGCCGATCCTTTTGTTCATACATACAATCCACGCATAAAAAGCTAAGTACAAGTCAACACGTTTCAGCCCCAAGTTGCCAAAATGCAGCAGATAAAAAAAAAAAAAGCAGCGTTTTACAGTAGCAGCAAAGTGAATACTGGCTAATTGAAAAAAAAAAAAAAAATGCAGCAAAAACGCATTGAAAAATGCTGCGTAAAAAAAAAAGGAATTTGCTCCTTGCGCCACCTATTGAAAGGTAGTCCCCTGTAGATTAATACCTGTTTTTCCAAAGAAACGTAATGTTGTAATCTGGGTATAATAGCCAAACCAGGCAGTGACTGGGAACCTCTTCCTTCTGGAGGAGTTAACTTTCTATAGGTGGCACTAGGAGCAAATTCCTCTTTTTCAACAGTGAGGTCTTATTTGTATTCTTTACCCAGAATTCTTAGTAAGGTAAGCATGATCTAATAAGACCTTATAAGGCTGAGGCCCCACATTGCAGAAACGCAGCTTTTTTTGTTGCGGATTTTGGCTCAAAAAACTGCAACAAAGTCAAGAATGGCTACAAAAGGAATAGGAAAGATCTAGGAACTTCTTATACTTCTTCCTTCTGCTTAATCCAATCCTGGCTTTGGCTCAAAAAACTGCAGCAAATTATTCAACAAAAAAAGATGCGTTTCCGCAACGTGAGGCTTTAGCCTAATAGTCTATCCCTAATAAGAGTCATTATCCCTTCTGAACATATAGAACGTATGAAATCTAAACAATATAAAACATAAAGAATGTACATGAATATACTTCTTCCTCACAAATCAACTGCAATAAATATACTAAATATACTTTTGTACAAGCTGGATAAGTATTGGATTTGTGATAATGGAAAGTTTATTGAAAAGATCTGACCGTCAGTCCAGGGCTCTAGTGTTCCATAAGTGGGTGCTCGGGTTAGGGTACGGTTTATAGTCTGATGCTTCCAATGTACTGCAGTGTCTCCTAATTTGGGACCCAATATTCCATGACCTTATTCTTTTGATTTCTTTGGTGTTTTCTTAGATTTCCACCTACATCCTCCCCTTCCATTATGCACAGTGATGACCACCTTCTTGTTGTCAGTGGAGGTGAGCTTCTTAGGATCTGTTCACACTGAGGTTTTTGGCACTGGATTTTGACGTGGAACCGCCTCAAAATCCGCTTCCAAAAAACTGCTCCCATTGACTTCAATGGGAACTGCTCACTTCTTTTTTCCGCTAGTAACAGAAAAAAGAAGCAAGATGATCCTTCTTCCTGCAGATTCTGTGACTGATTCAGCGTGAGGCTCCCTCCCGATTATGCCCATTCATTCAGGCCTAATCCGGAGCAGAATGCCGCAACGGGATGCCAGTGCACTGCAGCGGCATCCAGCCGTGCCTAACCGCGTGGAATGTTCACATGCGGAATGCAAATTCCGCCATGTGAACATACCCTTAGCTCATCCTAGCGGCACCCACTGCAAGAGCTGCGGTACAGTATACAGAGTGGGGAAAAGACAGCTATCTAAGGATGGGTCATAAATATTAGAACCCCTTTAATGGCTCTGCATATTATTGAGGTTTTCATGTTGTAAAATGCAAGAAGAAAATGTATCTATTTATCTATCATCTATCTCCTATCTGTCCATATAGCTATTATCTATCTCCTATCTATCTATCTCCTATCTCTCTATCTATCTACCGTATTTTTCGGACTATAAGACGCACTTTTTTTCCCCCAAAT